>NC_046184.1:13050236-13353267 GCF_011004875.1 Balearica regulorum gibbericeps
AGTTTTGTCCTCATATTTAAAACTTTAAAAAAATGAGGGCCAGTAATCAAAAATGAATACATAAGTATAGGTTCTGAATCCTTATCTTTCCAGAGCCTAAAGCAACTTCAAATCTTCCTTAATCTGATTTGGAACGCAGAGATTGATCTTGATCTTGCAAGTATTTTCCCTAATGATTTCCCATTGTTTGCAGTGGACGTTTCATTAATTGAGAATTATTTGCCTTGACCAGTCTAATATCATATTCATCACATCTCAGAGTCTCTGAAGTATTTATCTTTGTCGTTGATAGATAAACAATGCCAGCTCTGTGTAAAAGTTGAGCTGAAAAATCTTTGCAATGTACTACTTAAGGAATGCTAAAGATTGACATTTATCTGTGTCCTCTGTAAATTTATTCTGAAATTCTGCTAGGATGAATTCAGTCCTGTATCTCATTAATCAGTTATATTGTTTGTGAAGAGTTGGTGTTGTTCCCCTCATCCACAACACAGCAATGTGCCCTCTGCTGGGAAGTGTGCAGTTCATTGTCTCCGTTCATAAAGTACTGTCAGGCTTGAGAATGCGGAAGAAAATTATTTATTTAAAAAAAAAAGAAAAGTATTAACTTTCCTTTTAAAATCTCTCAGTACAAAAGATCCCAGTAGCAATAAGCCTGCAAGCAGCGTACACGCTGCTTCTAAATAAAGCTTTACTTCCAGGCTCTCTTTTTTCTCACCTTACACACACAGGCACACAAGGGACTCACTCTTGGCAGTTTCTGCCACTTTGTCTCTAAAAACAGACAATAGTCTGTCATCTTCATTGTAGGCTCTTGATATCCTATTACACCAAGGACAATTCAGGCAAAGAGAGCTTCTCCAAACTTGGCAAAGGCTACAGTCTCCTCTCCTTCTTCCTATTCATTCTCCAGAAGTCTGTTGGAAGCATGAGAAAGGAGGGATGCAGCTCATCTAGAAATGTGAGCAGCATTCATAGCCACCACCATGCCATGGGGCAGCAGATCTGGCAACACCACGCTGGCCACACTTTAAGGGACAGAACTATTCCATCCCTTAAAGGGACCCTTTTCTCCCCTGTACCATTAATCTTTTGCTAATTATCAGGGAATTTCCAAGGGCTAACACCACCAGTTTCCTTCCAAGACGGATATTTCTGGATGACAGGGCAGGAAGGGCCACCTTCAGATTCTGAAAGACGACGTTTCTGCTAAACAGGTGGTAGTTTTGCTTTGGTCTTAGAGGTCACTGCAGTATCTTGCAAGCCATCAAAAATAGAAATGGGTCCCATATGTCACTGGAAATATACTTTTCTGGAAGAAATTAAAGATAAAAAGTCATTTATCCAATATCTTACTTATTTTGTACTGTAATGTGTAAGAACAGAAATAAATGCATTCTGTTCTTGAAGTGTAAATCTATTATGAAAGTATTTTTATAACTACTGCTAATTCACATTGGCTGAATTTAGCAAAGAAAACAACGTTCATTTTGGAGGATTGTTTCAGCTTTTCTAAAAACTGTTCCAAGACCTACAGAGACATTGCAGATTTGAGAAAGGGAGCTCCTATTCCCTTTTTGTGCAACAACTAGACCATAAGCCAGTGAAGCCTTGGTCAGTCCAGCAAAGGACTGAACGCAGATGGGAAAAAGCATGGGTGCAGGCACTGCCCACTGGGGTCCGTGGAAATCCTGAGCACGTTTGCTCTGAACACCATGGAGAACCACAGTAGAGGTCGGTGCCCAAAGCAAAGCACCAGAGGGAGATGTGCTGTGGTGCACAGCTCCCCACACACTTGCATCTCTCCTGCTCACATAGACCATTACTGCTTATCAGTTCCCGACAATTTACCTTCTCCTAATAGTGTACATCACATTTTAAAAGGCACTTAAAGAGGACTGTCAGTGGTGTCTAGAAATATAGCATGCAGGTATTTTAAGACCAGTTAAACAAGTTGCAAACACCAGTGCATATTCGGTCTACCAACTCTGCATTGAGAAATGTCGTTTCATTCCTTTGTAAGATGCAGTATTGTTGAGAAATCCGCTGCAAATAAACATTACTTTTGAAAAGATGGAGAAGGAGGACATAATCACATTCATTTAAATGAAAAGAAGTGAGCACAACTGGCAAGGGTTTGTGGTTTTTTTTTTCTTCACTGCTTGATGTGGTATAATAAATCATCCTTGAAGTTTCCCCCATTTTATTATCAGTATCTGTGAACAAGCTAGAAGTAAGTTGATTCTTTATGAGCTATGACATTCATCTGAAAAACAAGACTAAAAATTCAATCTCCAGAGGAAAAATTAAAATCATTAGGGAAATATGGAACAGAATGTCTAATCAAATGATTACATTGGATGAAGGAAAACCGTGATTTGGCAATGAGGCACTATGCTTTGTAGTTAGTATTAGCTTGGTAATTAAAATGAGTTATGAATTTTGCAGTTATTATTTTTTAGAAATATATAACTGTCCAAGAGAGTGGTTTTCAAAACAACAATGTTTTCAACATCAGAAAAAAATTGTATTAAATTCCAAATTACTAAATAGAATTAAAGTATACATACACACAAAACATAACTGTAACTCTGCGAGTAGGCTTAATGTGCATTGAAAGTATAGTGTTTACCGGTGAAAGCAGGGACATGTTACCTGGGAGGAATAGAGAGACACTATCCAAACATGCAGAAACAGGGTTAGAAATGTCAAAGCCCACCTGGAGTGGAATCTAGTGAGCAACATGAAGGGCAACAAGGCGGCTTTTACAGGTACATCAGTAGCAAAAACAAAACTAGGGAAAAACGTGTTTCTGCTGCTGAATGGTGCAGAGTACCTGGTGATGAACAATTTGGAAAAGGATGTGGTACTTGATGCCTTCTTTGACTTGGTCTTTACTAATAAGACTGGACTTCAGCAATTCCAGCTTCCTGAAACCAGTAGGAAAGTCTGGAGAAAGGACAATTTGCCCTCTGTGAAGGAGGATCAGGTAAGGGAACATTTAAACAGATAGGACACACACAAGTCCCTGGGACCCGATGGGATGCACCCACAAGTGCTGAGGGAGCTGGTCAGTCACTGCGAGGCCATTCCTGGTTATGTTTGAAAGGGCACAGCTGTCAGGAAAGGTTTCTGAGGACTGGAAGAAAGCAAATGTTACTCCTGTCTCTAAGAAGGGCAAGGAGGATCCAGGGAACTGTCAGTCTCACCTCAGCACCTTGGGAAGGTGATGGAGTGAATAATCTTGGAAGCCATTGCTAAACGTATTAAGGACAAGAAAGTGATTTGGAATAGTCAGCGTGGATTTATGAAGCTGAAATCATGCCTAATCGTGCCTTTGTACAATGAAATAACTAGCTTGGTGGACTAGAGGAAAGCAGGAGATGATGTTTATCTCGACTTCAGCAAGGCTTTCAACACTGTCTCCCGTAATATACTCACAGACTAGCTGATGAAGTATGGGCTGGATAAATGAACTGTGAGATGGACTGAGAACTGCTTAAACTGCTGGCTCAAAGGGTTGTGATAAGCTGCTCAAAGTCTAGCCTTTGAGTTAAATCTGTAATGTGCAGGGTAATAATGAAGCAACAAAAGCATCTTGCTTAGCAGGATGCTGTGAAATTTATACTGAGCTTGTAGAGACATGCTGGTACAATACAGAATAGACTTATTTTTTCGGTAGGTTAAGCAACTACGTTTAAGTTTAGGGCAGTCATATCTTAAGGAGCATCTTTGTGCTGGCCTGGGGATTGTGACTTACGAGCAAGTTTGGGAAGCAGATCTGGCCCAGAATTATTTCTGTAAAAGTACCGTGGTCAGTGTTGGATCAGATCAGCATCTTGAACTAACATAATTAATGAAGGAAGAGAGAGACGATGAAGCCATCGCAAATTTGCTCCGCATTGACATAAACTGCTGTATGTCTCTCAGTGTGAGGCTGAAGTTGACAAGGTTTAAGGAACAAGCCTGGTATGTGGGCACATCTGTACAGCTGCAAATTATAAGATTTTTTCCTGCTGCAAATATATCCTCAATTACTTTTAATTTATTTATCGAATGATTGCCTTTTACTGTATAAATCGCTTGACACCATACAATAATGTGGAAAGGAATAACAGTTCAGGAAAAGTCATACTTCTCACGTGGAAACAGGACTGCTTTGAAATGTTCCCATTAGATTGGCTTTATGCATCTCTGTTGTAAATTTTACTGAGAAGAGAAATATTCTCTTTGAAGTAGAGTAACTAGACCTATATTGTGTTACAAATGAAATATTTCATTATTGATTGTGTGATTAATTAGAACGGTAGCTGGAAGAAAAACATTTATTAATGTTCAAGTGAAGTTGTGCTGTTTTTCTTTTGTTGGATAAAGTCCTAAGTATATCAAGGGAAATTACTTTGGAATTAATCAGCTGACTAAAAGGGTTAACTGCAATTCTGGGAAAGCAAATCTATTTATTTCCTTATCTGTCTTGTACCAGAGAAAAATAAGTCGCATGGAAAATATTTTATGACTGTAGCTAAACTATTAATTAGAACACTTCTCAGAAACCATGGGTTTTGTGAACAAAGTGAAACAAATCTTTGATGGAGGAGAGCAGTTCAGAGCAGTTAAGTATTACTTTTGATTACAGTTCTTCAAATGTTATAATTTACAAGTTTCAGTTTTTTAAATTTGTGTATCTGTTAAAAATATGTATTTTTTTTCTTTTCCACTTAAACGTGTACCTACCTAGCACAAAGCAGGGTTGAGGCAGTGGTAGTAATAGGCTTAGTTATTGGTGACTTTTTTGTGAGGAACAGTATGTTTCCTGAAAAATGCACTCTAGGTGCCAAACCCCAAGAGAACTTTGCTTTATCCTTTTAGACGAATTATGGAGAGGGAAGGGAAATGTTTCCATTCAACTTTTTTTGAAACTAAATATTGCAGATTTTTGATTCCAAGTTAAGACGTTTAGAAACTTTTGTATAAAAGTGAGATTTTAAAGTGGTTAAATACACTGGAGAGAAAATAGTTTGTCTTGTAGGCGACCTTAGGCACAATGGGAATGTTACATGAATGAAAAGGAACATAGAACTGGATTCATTATCACCAAAAATAAGCATTATTCATGCCAATGCAGAAACAGACTTCCAGCACTGTAGTGTAGATCATTCTGTATGAAAGCTAAGATTGGAGTGCAGTCATTTCTACCTGAAATATTCCTCCCAAGTTTAAGAAGCAGGATAGTGTGGTTATACATTTATTTGTATTCTGGAAATTGGTCTTTCTTTGAGTTATGTGGCTGGAATTATTTCAATAAAGTGTGAGTCCCTTAAAAAATTGGAAGCCTAACATGAATAGAGTCATCATATTTTAATGTACTATTATTACTGTAATGCTTTTCCTCTCAAGAACGTTAATGTCTGTAAACCTTGTCCATTTATTTTTCTAGTAAAAGTTGCTTAAAGGGGCAAATTCTACAGTTGTTAACAAAGATATTAGAGTAAAAATTAAATCTCAATTCCTTAATCTCAGTTATTACTTTTAAAATAAACTCATGCAAGATGATTCACAGTCATTGTCATCCATTTGGACTGGTAATATGAGGAGAGTGTGAACTTTATAGAATTGGCATGGAAGCTGAGGTGCCCTTTCGCTTACATCAAGCGGTCGTCTCCTACCAGAGAGGAGCCAGTCTGGAGGAACTTTGTGAGGAACCATGCAACCCTGTTGGGTTTTACTCATTTTGTGGTGGTATGAACTACCTACTGGCAGTGAATGCTTCATTTTGGTTTTTGCAAAACAGTAAGTCTATATTTTCAAACTAAATTGAACGTCTAAAGTTCCAGCTGAGGTCAGTGGAAAGCGTCATAACTCAACACTTCAAAACCCAGCTAAAGAGACCCTGATCACCTAGTAGGTGAGAGCACCTTATTAGTAGATCTCCTGATTTAAAACAAACCAACCAAACAAAACTAAACAAACAAACAAACAAACAAAAACCAAACAAAAAAACCCCACTACTAAAACCAAAACAACCTGCCTCCTTCCCCCAATGAACCAGAAATCTGAGGTGACATAAACAGACTGGGAATTTATTACGAGCAGAGAGATTTTAAAGCACTTTATAAGAAAATACTGGAAATTATATGTAAAACCCTACAAAGAATTAGTGCAAAAAAACTTACACAAAAAAAGAAATAATTTTGTTGTGTGAAATATAATAATGGAGGCCTTAAAAATCAATAGCTTAGTTATCTCACTAATGTTTACATTTCTGTATTAGAGTGTATAATTATTTTAAACTTCTTACATTAACTATAAACAGAAGAAAAGGAATTTTCATTTTTTCATATTACAGAACATGGACTTATTGCAAATATAAACATAAATAGGGCAGCTGTTCCTGATGGATTTACCCAGTAACACCCACTAGCTGTTGCTGGCTGGCTACTTGCCATGAAAACTAGGGACTGCCAAATGAAAAAAAAAAAAAAAGTTTACTTTTGTGAAGAGGAAATGTTTTACAAATATCGAGACTAAATTCATGCCGTTTAGCACATGTATGCATCTAATATCTCTCACCTCTCTTTTGATGCAGAGACTGAAAATAACAAGCCTTTTATACACAGGGCGAGGAAGAAAGCAAGTACTGAATCTTTAGACTGAAAAAAAATAGCTGAAGAAAATGATGCAGAAAGAGGCAAGCACTGAGCATGAATGTTAATTTTATTATATATGTGACTTTGGTAGATTTTAGCTAGAGAAATAAACTGCCTCTGGAGATGCTTTAAGAGTAAGAAAATCAAGCATTTCTCCTTATTCAGAAATAACACTATATTGCATATTACACTAGTCCTGAAGCACCAAACCTTTCAGTGAATTGATTCTATTAAAGAAAAAGTGCATGTCCCTGATGTGCACATCTGTTTCCACACCACTATTGATGACATTATCAGATCATCATTAATTAAAATAGGTGCTAGGTTTTTGTTTGTGTATCCATGACTGTGCTCAACAAATTATGACTATAGACTATGGTAGTCTGAAGGGAATTTGCCTTAAATTGAGTTGATCCCAAAATCTGTAAAACCACTTTACATGGGGGAACTGCCTCTGGAACCACATTATGCTGCTTCCTAACCAATGTATTTTAGCCATCAAGTGAGAATCAGGCTTTTTTTGCCTGTGCTTCGACTGTCCTGCCAGCACAGTGACTCCTTTAGCAGGACGTGAAGAACATCTTCAAATCTACATGACCATCAAAAGTGCAATTTTGGTACTTCCAGCTGGTGATTGGAATGCCGTGATTTTTTTTATTTTCCTTACTTTTAGCATCTTCTCAAACTTAAGCTTCTAAATTAAATTTTTCACTATCATTTCCTTCTAATTTTAATGGACCCTGAAGGGTCCTGATTTAAAATGGTATCTCGTGTACTTAAGTACTTAAATAGATAGTTGATTGTTCACTGTTTGTTACAGTGGGTGGGTAACAGGGCACCTCAAAAGTTGGCTTCCTGTGGCATTTTCCTTCCCAGTTATGTAGGTACTTTTGAAAATCCTGTTCCCAGTGTTGATGGCATTGTCTTTTTGCTCTTCATGGATACTGCAAGTCCTCTGATGATATATTTGAAAATGTGACACATGATATTGATTTCACAATCTTCCTTTTTTTTTTTTTTTAGCTATACTGTTAAATGAAGTAATTTACTTTATGGTAACTTCGGCAACGTATTCATTCACCAAATTCTCATCAGTCAGTAATATCATACTGACATCATACCTGAACTGCTGGTTCGCCTTACCTCTCAAACTATGATCAGTTGACCATTCTTACCAGTACTTGTATTTGTTAACGTACCCTGCATCACCTAACCGGCTCTGGGTTTACAGAAAGAAACACAGTGATTTCTGCTTCTGCCTTAGTCTCCTGCCTTGGAACGAAAATGAAATGCAGCACTCCTGTGCTTTCTGACCTTTCCTCAGGTTTGGCATGTTCACTTTTGCTGAAGTAATTTTCTATGAATGAGCAAACTTTTTTTTCAAATAGCTAGTTTCTTCCTTCCAATCTAAATGTTTTGTTTTGCTCTTCAGGAAACTGATGTGTTTGCATCAAATTTTACAAGGTACTTTGTCAGCACTTAAAATAAGAAATACTGTACAACAAATTGTCCATACTGAAGTAATGCAGTTACACTATAATTAATGCAGCTTTCAGGGCTCTCCTGCCTTTGTTAGTGTGTAAGAATATTTTCCATTCATAATTCTCTCCATGACAACTCATAAAATGAACAGTTTGTGCTCATTTTGTGCTAGTACTCGTTTTGTTTCTCAGTCATCCAAGACCATCTGCACATTCGTTTTACTCTGAAGATACATATTTCCATTTCAAATCAACTTGTAGTTTGCTGAATGTAGTAACCCAAATAGTGTGCTTGAAGACCTCTTTAGATAAACTCAAATACTTTAATTTCCTCCTCTAAAATTCCTGTGGACTACATTTTTCTTCTAACAGTATACATATCTCTTGAGTATGTATAGACTGATCTAAATTTGTCTGTAATTCAGGAAGCCCACAATGATTTGCAGTTGTCCATCATGGGTTGAATGTGGTTTAAAGCCCAGATAGTGTGTTTCAATTTGCAGGATGTTATTTATTCTAAATAATCTTTCCCCAAAATTCAGCAGAAATCGGAAAAAAATGAACTTGGAGCTGACTTTCTGAGAGACTAACATTTGACAAGTTGTTATTATGACAAAACCAATTTTCAAAATTGTCTGCCTTTTTTCTTAGAAAAGCTATCTCCTTCTGAGTCTGCCACATGTCCTTTCATCTGACAGCAGAAAGCGACAATAGTGAGAATGCATCTTTTGCTCTGTTCCCCCAAAAAAAACACTTTTCTGTAGTTTTTATCTCCCCTTTCAAGACTACAGTACTTCTGTACTATCTGTCTTTACAAAAAACTTAGAGGATGAAGCATTTTTAGATACCTTTCATAAAAACAGGAATCATCTGCTACTTGAATACTATACGTTTTGCTAATTTATTTTTAATTTTGACCAGAACTTTCTCACTCAACCTTGGTTTATATTATATCTGATGATTTATTTTTTTTAAGATTTTTTTTTTTATATCTACAGTTAAGAAGGTAACTGCAATGATTTAGGGGTGGCCAGGAGCAGGCATGCAAAATCACGTAAAAAGCAGTTAAGCATTTCAGTCATAAACACAAGTGGAAAAAAAGTCAAGTAGCATTTCTATATTACACTGCTCCATAACACCCAGGTCAGATTACAACTGAACTAATAAGTGTTTCTCTCTTCCGTGTTCAAGGACTGGGCACATTCTTTCACAAAGAACCAGCAACTCAGCACACTCCTTCACCAGTCAGACCCTTTGCTCATCATTAAGAAACCCCTGGAAGGAGCCTGTGGCTGGGAAACGTTAGCCCTGTACAAATTCTTCCAAAAGTAGAGATCTGTAAAGCATCTGCCTTCTTCTTTGTACTTAGAAGTAGTGCAACCCACAGATACTAACACAATTTGATTTGAGAAAAACTAATAATCCATCTCTCTCAGTATCTTAGTAACTGCAGCGTCCAATGATGGTAGTGATGGGAATTATTACCCTTCCACTGTAGTAATGCGGTCAGGAGTGGAAACTCTTTGCCCAATTGCAGCATCATCTCGGCTTTCAACTTTTGCAGTAGCTACAGACACTTAAATCAACTTCAAGTCTTTTATAAAAATCTTTTTTGATCTTATATTTTAGCACCCACAAAACCTCACAAAAATGACATTACAGTCCATAGAAAGTAGTCCAACAAATTAATTGAAATTTATACAAGTTACCTACAGAGGTATAAATTTCCCTCTGTAGCCTGTTTCACAAGCTGACCACCAGTGTCTTGACCTGTCAAATTCAAACTGTGGGAAAAGAGGAAATATAAAATTAACCTTAGCTCTGCCCTTACTTATCAGTGGCCCGCCATATATATTTTGCATTCTGTTTTTGCAGAAATATAAAAGAATCATGGAAAAAGCACTTCACCTACTCCACAGAAACACTTTTTTTTTTTTTTTTTTCCCCTTTACTCACTATATCTTTTTACCACTCTGCCCTGTCTTGTGCTGCTTTTGGAGATGGGCTGTCACAGATATTCCCAGTGGCTTTTGCAAGCTTCAGAGGTAGAATTGGAGTGAGTTAGACTCAGCTGTCATGTACAGTAATTCTTTATTTTCTGCTCTTCAGAAGGTTTAATTTTTCTGAATTGATGCTCCGTAAGAGATACTAGTGAGAGCCTTAAATGTGCATCAACAAATTTTTTTGTCAGAGAATGTGATTTCTTAATGTAGGAGGATATAGATTTATATCTGATTTCTGCCATGCAGGGATATTATCTGAAAACCTAACTGAAACATAGGATCTCCCCTGCAACAACAACAAACAACAGAAAGAAACCCAACCAAAAACCTTACAAAATAACGCAAACTAAAACAAAACAAACATGATGAGGCTTTGGGCAACGTGGTCTAGTGGAGAGTGTCCCTGCCCGCAGCAGGGGGTTGGAACTAGATGATCTTTAAGGTCCCTTCCAACCCAAACCATTCTATGATTCTATGAAACAAACAAAAAAAAGTACAGGGGAAAAAAAAAAAAGGAAGAAACTGAATTGGGACTGTTGGGACTGTGGAAGGCACCACACATACAAATATCGCACTACGTGAAGAAGGCAAGAAGGACACTTTAGAAAGGTGCTGAGGATGCACCTACCTCTTCAGCGAGAATATACATAATGTCTTTTGAAATATATAAAAGGTTTCATGTTAAATGCTAAAATAATTTGCTGAACTATTTGGTCCTGATGATAAAGCAAATGTTATAATTAAAGCTATCATTTGGCATAGGAACAAGGAGCTGATCATGGTTTGTGTCTGTGCCACACAGTGATAAGCAATGTAATTTGTGACATTATGAACAATGGACTTGTAGATTTCGGTGCATAACCTTGACTATCTTCCAGACAAATATCAGAAAAATGTCCTGAGGCTACAGATTATTACATTTGGGATGATGAGTGTTGGATTCTCGGCACAATTGCGAAGTTGTCCCATTTTATCTCAGTTTTGCTTTTTCTAATTATGTGTAATTTACTCTACAATGACGGGAAAAAATGCCACCTTCTTTACACCTGCAATCCTGCAGATTTCATGTCTTTTCTTATTATTCGAAGAACTGTTGATACAGATGTTATGCTCATAAAAATTCACATGCATTTAATGTTTCCTACAAAGATCCCATATACTTTATGAGCATAATTAAGTCCTGCAGTACAATTAAATGGCATTCCAGTTTCATAAAAGGGTAAACTGAGGCATGGCAGTCATAACTTGCTTAAAATTAAACCAATTTAATGACAACATTAGCAGTGGAAGCCAGGGGATGTGACTACCAATTGTTTGATCCGAATCATACAACATCCATTAACTGAGACTGGCTTCACCTACAGCCGTGCTTCTTTATAACTTTGCATGACCAATGTTTCACTTGCATTAAGCTATAATGGTTGTTGACATTTATATTTCATCAGCTACCTCGGTTCCAAGTGCCTCTTTCAGAGGGTTCAGCTTTCCAAAGCCACATCATAAATCCATTTTTATACACCCACATTTTTTCCATTGAGTTTCTACCCTGCTCTACAAAACCTCATCGCTATGACCCTGCAGTGCACTAGCCACACTTTAAAATTCTCTTTCCTTTCCTGATGATTTGTTTCATTAGTGACATTCTTCAAATCAAATGTACCTAATCCATGGTTCAGTCTACTAACAGGAAATCGGTTCAGTGAACAGGGATTTATATAACAAAAGAAGTGCTCACTTAGGGAGTACTTTTAATACTTTGTTCATTGAAAAAAAAATGCTAACCTTCAGATTTTTCTGACTTTAATGCTTTGGTGTTTCAGTTTGGATTTAACTGTAAATGAAAGCCTTTGAAAGCCATATAATCCATCGATCTCATATTTGCTGAAGCACAGGTTTCATGGTACATGAATGGGTTTTATTTCTTTGATTTTTTTTTCCCCCTTCTGTAATTATGTCAGCTATACTACTTCCAGGCACGCTTAATTCTGTTGTCTGTTGTGCTATGCAATTCTTAAACAAGGTCCAAATATCTATTTTATTTTTTTTTATTTGTTTAATTTTTGGATAGTAATTTTAATCCCATCATCTGAATTTATTTTTTTTTGTGGAGGAATGTTCCCCTTTTTCATGCTATCAGTACTTCTAGCATTGGGCTCTTGAGGCTTAAGTGTTCTGCTTTGAGATAAGGGTATCTAAAGATACCGTCCTCTTACGTGATAGATTTATATTTATTTCTATGCACAGATTTTTTTGTGTGTGCACAGATTTTTAACTATTTCCTGAGACAGGAATTTCCTGTATTTCTGACGGGACAAAGTTTTTATTTCTCTTAGATTTCCAGAGGGCGTAGTGATATGAGAAACTATACTAGACTGCAGATGATTAGGTTGTCTTATGACCTCTCAAAGTAGTTTAACTAACAACACAGCACACAATTCAGTGTTCCAAGGAAAAAAACCCAAAATCTACTGTCACCACCACCAGTGTTAGCTTGGCTGGGTTTCAGAATTGTTAATCCATTGTTAAGACTCCGGAAAGAGAGAAAGTTGGACTTTAGGGTCAGGGAATGAAAACAAGAAAAAGCAATTATGCCAAGAGAACTGTGTCTGGAAATTGTGACAGAGCCTAAGGAATGATTGCACCCATTTAATATATTGTTTATTTTTTTTCTCAGGGAAGAATGATTCCACAATTTTATTGATTAGAACATATAGGTCCTAAAGTAGCAAGGCCTTTCTACTGAGTCATGTCATGCTGCTTCTATTTTTTCATTTTTAACTCTAGTAAAATAACCTCTACCCTCCAAACACAAATGACCTTGTGCAGCTCAGCTAAGGTTAAATTATTAATATCAATACATTTTACAACAGAAATATGCATGGTGGTCAGATTTGAAAGAAAACAGGGTTCTAAAGAAAGGAAGTTAAAAGAACCCATCCAGAATGTGAACAATAATTATATAACATGATTTTGTACTCCTAGTAGATAGTTGAAGAGCTTTTCTCTTATGATTTGTCCCATGGATTTTCCATTGCTGTTCAGTGGGATATAGGTATTCTTTGAAAACTGTAGCCACAGAACCACGAGACAGGCACATATATTCTATACACAGATCCATAGTTTTCAAGAGGGAGTCATTGCACTACTTTCAGTCACTATTCCTTGAAGCGATGGTCCAGCTCATCACTCATGTCTGACAATTCTCTTCCTTCCCTCTAGGATACTTATCTCATGAAATGAGCTGCATAGATGACAGTTTTAACTGTGCCCTAAACAGGAAAGAAGTCCTTCCCAATATATCCTGCTTGACCTTGTGAAAGAGAGGACAGAAGCAATCCAGCCATTCATTACCTGGTTTTCAATTCAGAATACACTTTATCTGACTGTAGCCTGGTTTGAAAGAAGTGAGTTCTCCACATTTCAATCACGTTTTTCCTGTTCCGATGAAATGCCAATAGTATTCAATAGGCTACTCTACCAACAATAAGATCATTGTATTGATTAAGTAACTTTTCCTTATCTAAGACTGTCTGTAAAATAGAATATTTTGCTATGACATGAAAAAGTTAACTAGCAGAAGAAGAATGCCAAAAACTCGATGTAGCATCTGCAGTACATCCCAGTACTGATGAATAACTATTGTTCTTTATTCACAGTTAAAAATACCCTTATATACGAAAACTGCTGCCTGTACTGTCACTGGAATCAGATGAGAGTTATTTGCAAGACAAAAATCCACAGCTCCCCTTACAAATCCTTTAGGGAACATGAAACCAGCAGTCAAGATCTATAATCTAGCCAAGGTTTCAGCTCTCATTTAGGGGTAACCATAGATAAGTTACTCATCATACTCTTTTGTTACAATGGAAAGTCCTTCTGTATCATATTTTAGTGGAGTAGCAAGCCAGAAAGATTTGCAATACAATATTATGTTTGTATTTTGTGCTTGCTAGGCTATAAAGAGTTTTCAGCAACAATGCTGAAAAGTTAGTTCTCAAAAATTATTTTATCAAATTTCATATCAGAAAGCCAGCATTCAATACTGGATGGGTTGAATGAATATGCACTGAATTTTGGTATATGTAACCTTTGTTCACAAGAATTTTTCTTTTCAGTGGAGAACAGGTGCAGTGAGGTAAACTGTGATATTAGAAGTCTTGACATGTATGTCAAAAATGGGTTTATCTTCATGTGTGAAGGTGGTCCACAGAAGAAAGAAAAATACAGTAGAAGAAAAAGCAAGATTAGGCTCTTGATGTTGAGTCTGACAACTGGATAAAGGCCTGACACTCTGTAAAATCAGCTGCTGCAGCTGCCTACATTCTGAGGAGACTAAGCTGTGTGCTTTGGATGCCAACTCATAATTGTAAATCAGAAAAAATTTCCACCTGAAGTATCATTAAAGATTGAGCATTTAGTATTATTTCTGAGTTTTACATATAGCAAATGCAACTGTTTATCTATATTTTAATTGTTTCTAATGTTCCCATTGCATAGGAAATAAGACCTATGAAATCTTAACTCTCTGTAGTTCTACATTGTGTCTCCTTATTGATACCATTCACTACCCATTACCAGTCATAGCTTTTACCTCAGATTAGCAGCAAAATAGATAAAAAACTATGGTTATTTTGTGGAAAAAAAAAAAAAAAAAAAAAAAAAAAAAGTAGTGGCTGTTATTTACAGAAGATCTTTGTATCTTGTATTGCAGCTAAACATGGTCACATTTGAATTCAGATTTCCTTTAAAATCTTTACTTGTCAAGTTTCTTCCACCAAATATGGGGCTGCTTAATTCTAGAATCCTTACAGAAAAAAACCCACTTCTGGTGGGTTATGGGTAAGTTGTGACCTCCATCATAGTCAGAAATGCTTATGGAGAAAACAGTATTTGTGCTAGGAAAAAACAAGAGCCATTAGAGATGAAATATTATTTATTAATAGCATACTGTATCAGATTTGGTTTCCACATGACATTCACTCTCAATGCTTATTGAGTGAGTGGCATTACTTGGTCTGCTTTTGAATTTTGAAGGCATGGGAGCTCAGTAATAATTATGGCACAATGAAGAGCTACTAGCCTTGTAATGAGGATGGCTTGCCGTCCTCTTTCATTGCATATGGAAGTAGGACCTATGATTTTGTGCCATTGTGCGATATCGCCAAGAAAGAGCTTTATCTCCAGCCCAATGTGCTTTGTAGAGTCTAACATCCACCTCAGACCTATGAAGTTTGTCTTCAGGGAGTGGCTGGAGACAAACTGTTCTGCATCCACAGTTGACAGGTTATGTAGTGACCTATATGATAGCCCAAACTGAGTTCTGAGTGATCCAGATTGAGGCTATAATTTGTTGATGGTGTTTGAATGTAACTACATTTGTATGGAACTTTGACTTCCTCCTTCTTGTCTACAGGACACATGTCCTTTTTAATTGAAAATATGTGGGCTTTACCCTTCAGACCTCCCACTTTACAATGCCTGATTTTCCTCCTGTGTATTGAGAAGTGCTATGACGAGAAGTGGATTTCTGGTAGAAGGTGCCTTGGAGCCAATATAAGCAGTCCTTCACAGCCTTTCAATATAAGCAGTTCTTCACAACATTTCAACAGTTAGACTGTTTTCATTTGAGGATTTTTTTTTTTTTTTTGTCTGAATCTCCTGAAGCACATTGCATGGGTGTTTTGTTTGTTGTGAAGAAAGAGACCCTACTTCTGATTCTTATTCTGATGGGGAGGCCATCGCTGAGGATGCACTCTGAATTCCATGTAGCAGAGTAAACCTACAAAAGCCACTGTATTAAAAAAGGGATCTGAAATATATTTTCACAACTCTCCAAGCTTTTAAAAAGAAAGAATGCTTCCATCCTGGCAAAGCCACAAAAATGGTCTTTTATGAATCTTGTGGTTGAGCTCAAGAATGAGCTCTTCATTCAGCCTTTCATTATTTCCCCTCCCCTTTGCATCTTCACAAAACTTGTAAAAGCTTGAATAGCTTGAAGATGTCAATTGCACTATGAAAATAATTTGAAATTGGCCATTGTATTCAACCTTATTAGGGGAGACGGAAGGAAACACAGACAAATGCATATATGTGTACGTACCATACCCACATCCTCCTCTCCTCCCTTCTTGCTTGCCTCTTACAATGCCAGCACAGAAACCTAATTTACCTTAAGAAACCAACATAAAATTTTTCACTGAGTTACACCAGTGAATCTGTACTGACTTTTGGGAATCATTCTTGATTTATATCTGCCTGAGAGTTAATTAATCTCTGAGCCTTAATGAGATCATTTAGGTACAGACCCTGCAAGGACGTAGCATGTGGCTTTGTACAGGTGAACGCTTCCAGTGAACTGACTGGATTATTCACCTCTGTAAGTTGTTCCAAAATCAGGTGGTTTAGTTATAATTTCAAACTTTAACTGGTTTTTCAAGCTTTGAAGAGAATCTTAATCATTCAAATGTGTTTAATACATGAAAGAAGATTAGGAACTACAACTGTATTGTTATGGCTGTAGTGAATTAATTAATGTGACTACAATCACAATAATTTCTGAGTCAGAGTTTTTATAAAGCCTTGTAACATTACACAGTGTAAAAGAAAGCAGCATATCTGACTCAGATATATAGAAGAACAACAAAACTGTGATGCTTGATACAATACTTCTACTGCATCTTCTATGGTGATATTGTCAGCATTAAATATCAGGCAGCCTTACAAAAAACAAAATGCAGTGAGTTTGAAGAACGAAAGAGAGAACATTTTGTTTCTGACAAATGGGAAAGTTGCTGCAACAGTAAATGTCACTATAAACGAAAAAGACAATTTGAGGATGAGGAAAGGAAAGATGGAGCAGTCGTAAGAGACATACAGAAGAAGAGGGGATGATAATGTACGTAGAATCAAAGCGCCAACGCGGTTTCTTTCCGCGGTCCAGGGCCGGCCGGCGGCGGGGGTGGGCTGCGCCGGGTGCTGTTGCTCTCCAGGGTCCTGAACGGAGAAGAACCGCGAGCTTCAAAGGGGGCGCGACAAATAGAGGGGTCGTTTACATAGGAAACCTGAAGTGAACGAGGCCAAAATTACTGAAGAAATTTAAGTATTAGATTAAATTGTTTACAGAAAGCAAGAACATACCGGTTGGTTTATTTATTTATTTATTGAATGAATTAATTAATTGGAGTTGGGATTGTGTTTTGTACATCTGGGGCTATTTCACTATGGTTCTTATAGGGAATACATATGTGTGTGGGTTTGCATGCTCACGCACAATATTTAGAAAAGAGTTTGATGTGTTCTGCTGAAAAAAGCTTCCCATTATTGCATTCCTTGTGCATTAGATCTAATCAGTGATACGCTTCCATTCTGCTTTTCATACTGAGTTAATTCCCTCTTCCAGTGGGCAAGCACACCACAGAGTGTTTCATTTACTTGTCATGGTGAGATCAGGAAATCTATTGTTAATTATTATGGTTTCAATTCCCAACTCAGCTGCCTATGTCAGATGTGCCATTGTGTGTGCGTTTGACTATTAATGACTAGATGGAATATTACTATGTACACTATGAGGTTCTTTTAGGTAAACTCTTCTAGAAAGAAAAAATCAAAATGGTACCAGAAAATTCTGACAGTCTCTTACCCAATTATCCAATAATTGATTTAAACACAAAATTTAAAGTATCAGTTTTATGTATTCGTATAGGAAATATGATATCTCATTCTTGAGAGCATTTTAAAAAGTATATAATATGCAAATGAATGTATTATAAAAGAGCATATGAATACAAAGATGCATTAAATACTATTAATAATAATAACACATCTGTATTAACTGGAAAATGTACCACACATAGCTAAAGTGCTAAAAATATAACAAGAAAGATGAAGTAAAATAATTTCAAAAGTACACAACCCACCAAGTGTCTATCATACCCCATACTTACAATTAGATATATATTTTAATATATATTTTGAGTAATTTCATTATGGATTTTGTTAGTAGGAACTACTGACTAAACAAATGAAAATACAGAATTTCAGTTTACACTCCTAGCCTGTAGAGGTCCCAATGAGTTCCCTACGTTGGGAGTTTTACAGTGGAAGAGCAATAGTATGGAAAATGCTTACCTCCTCCTCCCATATGACATGGAGGGGCAGGTAGGGGGATAAAAGAAAGAATGTGTAATAATTTCCAATTGATATGTTGCTCCAGAATAATCACATTTGAAATTTAAAATCACCCATTCCTCAGTAAGATTCTTGTTGGCTTCAGTGGAACATTATGGTCTTTGGTAAATAACCTTAAGAGTTACAATAGTGAATGTGCTACCATTCTGTAACTAACAAACTAGCAAACTGTGCAAATAGTATAGGATTTCCACTTTCTTTTGCAAATGTACTGTAGCATCCCCATATAAACACAATTCATTTAAACAAGGTACATTTTTAAAGTATGTGTAAAAATAATACCAAACTGGATTTTGTATTCTTTTGTAAGTCCCTTTACTATGACAGCAAATAAATATATTTTTTTTTAAAAAAGGTGCTTTTTTATAATAATGATGAATGAAAACTATAGTAAATTGACTCCATGCTTAGCAATTTGGGTTTTTTTAATTTGTTATTGGTATTATATAAATCCAAACTTTATAATAAAAATGTTGAGAAGTGTTTTAAAATAATTTTGTTTCATATATAGAGACTAGTGAGTGCTGAGAAAACACACAGATGAGCAAAGATTAAATAACTTGGAAGCACAGTGCAGTAATACTGGTGTAAGAAGGCTCAGTCAAGAGCCTTGTTATTTTATAGTATTACATGTATTCCTCCTGCAAATTTAAATTTTCTTATTCTTTCTGTTTCATTCCTACTAGTAGTAGAATCAGTATTGCTCACAGGATTAATGAATATTTGATAACATGTCATTTAGCTCTTTTCAAATCAGAATGAAATAATATTAGAGTAAAACCACAGTCAGGTCATTATTAATGCTGATACAACCACTGTGATGTTTCAGATTTACACCTTAGTTGTCCTTTGCTGGATAAATCAGTAAATTATTTTTCTCCATGAAAAAGTTTTACAAATCAAAACTTGTTATGCTTTCCTATTTAACAGAGGAAAGGACAAACACAAAATTATTATTTTTTACTGAAAATTATGTTTCATCAAAATATTATTTATTTTAAAGGAGACTTGACCAATTCTTTGGCCATTTTTAATGGATTTAGTTCATGTGTTTTGTAACATACTAAGTGCTTTTGACAAAAGCATTTGGTGTCTCTGTGGTTTCAGATCTCAAATCAGATAAAAGAGGACCAGGAAACAATCAGAATAATAGGTTAAGAGATTCTTTTTATTTGTTTCACATACCTTAAAGTGTTGAAATCTAGGGAGGTTCCTTCCAAACTATTATATCCATTTTCTCATATGAACAAACAAAAATAGATATATTTTCCCCTTGGATAGTTTTGCATAATTCATAAACCTATACCTTTTCTTAGTTCTGGGGAAAGACACTATCAGTACATCCCTGGAAGTGTTCAAGGCCAGATTGGATGGGGCTCTGGGCAACGTGGTCTAGTGGAGGGTGTCCCTGCCCATGTCAGGGGGGTTGGAACTAGATGATCTTTAAGGTCCCTTCCAACCCAAACCATTCTATATTTCTATGATTCTATGACTCTATGCTTTTATGAATGCATGGGCAAAGTCACAGATGCAGAAAGACACTCCAGAACTAGCTTTAAATAGAGTAGGCCACATGCATAAACTCCAAGCAGGTAGAGCTTTAATTTTTGTAGCAGTGCCACCAGAGTTGTGTGATTATGCTTCTGTTTAATAAAGAGTATGGCATCTTTGTACAATACTTATTCTCTGGGAAGAAGGGGAAGAGGTCCTGTAATAAGAGAAGTGTGCAGAGTGAGTCAGTCAAGTGCCATTGGAAGAAAAGGTCCACACTGTGCATATACCAGTAATTGACATCTTGTGGCTACCCCCATTGTAATCCAATTAAACTTTATTGAATTCCAACAGGGCAAGAGGGTAGGGGTGCAGAAACTCACTGCCCTACTACCATAGGCCATCCTCCTTACAGGCACTGGAAACCAATTAAAAATTTACTTATCCAAAATAGCACACTTAATGAACACACTGTCTGGAGAGGACTATAATTACCTTCTTCTCATCATGGGCCTGTACAGGCATTAGTACAATCTCCGGGAGAAACAATTGAACTATCCCAAGAAAGTTAAATTAATATTCTCCAAAAAAATAAACCAGACAATTTTATGTGGGTTTGGTTTGGGTGGGTTTTTTTTTTCCATCACTACCCACCTGTTGCTGCCAGTTATTAAGAGTACTGTGCTTAGCAATTAGATGAAGACATTTAGTCTTCTCTGAAACGCACACCTCAGAATTGGTTGGCAAATGAGCTGGTAAGAGTTTTTGTAAAGTTTGGCTGAAAATTACACATTCTATCCCTCAAACCTTGTATGAATTGAATTGTATTGAATTGAATTGAACCCTCTACAAATTTTGTACAAGGGAATGACTGCCATTTCGTGGATGGATGTGATGTGTATGTAGAGATTAACAGCAGCACTGAAGACAGCTTAGATATGAAAGTTAGTTATTTATATATCTTTTTTTATACTGTATTGTGTTACTCTGAGAGATATGTCCTGTTTTCCTTTTTTGAGACTGATACGAATTACCCAGAGCAATGGTCATGCCTATGCACACATACCTGTGTGTATATATGCCAAAGTAAAGAATAAAATCTTTCTCTCTTCAGACTGGGTCAGCAAAACATTTATCCTGGCTCTAGATTCTAGCCAGGGTATTGGTGCTGAATTCCTGCTTCGCAAAAAGAGCTATGGGATATTTCAGTGGCTACATGAAGTGCAACCTCTCATTTTTATATTGTTAAGAGGTTTCCCGTAGCAGAGTCTTCTGGAGCAGCAAATAAGGGTCTGCTGTTGACATCAGTGTTGAATGCTATCTATCCATTCAATTTCCATTTTGCTCAAGCAGTTTCTTTAGGAGTGTTCAAAAGCTGATGTCACTCCTGTATCACTCCCATAAGGAAAAAACCAGCATGGACATTCTGGCAAGCTGGATGGCAAATTTCCTCCTTATTCTCAAAGGAATTTCTTCTATTTTTATTTTTCATCTGGTTTTTGAAGAAGGGAAAGTTTCCCTAATCTCTTCCTGTGACTTCCTATAATTTGACAAGAAAATACCGGGAGCTCCAAAGGATATTTGTATTAACCTTGCTCATCATCTCTCAGTTCTTTATGTCTGTTTTAAAGTCAAAGATAATGACCAATTCATTCCACAGAGAGGCCTGAATTAAATGCTATCTCTAGCACAGGTCACAGCCCACACATGTCAAATGGCTTATTTATAATGTCACTGGAATAGGACCACAGCTCTACCTCAGCCTTCCTTCTTTCTCTTTCTTCCTGGCAATCTTTCTGCTGTGAGCACAAAAGACTGTAGGTACATCCAAAACCCAAACCCAATCTATCCCAAAGTTTTTAACCTTAGTGATTATAACTTACAGTATTTCTGAAGGTAAAAGATACTTAAAATATTGCCAGTGCTAATTTTGTAGTGGTTTTCTCCATTGTATAAATTACATGTGTAACTTGTATACAGTTGGATATTTTCAGTCATTGGTAATATTGATGTAAAGGATCTGAAGTTAATAGTGTTTCATCTCCTTGAGCATTACTTTTGAAACACAGACTTACAAATTCTACATCTGCAGAGTAATGGAAAAGGAAAGCATTCGTGCCTGTTTACTGCACAAATTCAAAAAGGCTTTATAAATACACTTACATGGCATATCCTTTTCCCTACTGATTGGACATAGTTTCATTTTTAAGCATGCACCTTTTTTTTGACTTGCATATAAATGAACTTTAAAAAAAATGCAACCTAATTCTATGGCTTCTTTTAGAAATAAATCCAGCCTTAAGGCTGATATGTATTACAAATAAAATAGGGGGGTTTATTGTTACTTTATGTTGATGCATGCATCTTTTTACTGTTTCAAATGAACATTGCAAATATTGAGACTGTTTCTATAACAAAATAGACCATTAATTTATTTTCATCATGCCTTGATAATTTGATTATGTATGTGTTCTTGTTCAAATTAAAGCTATAATTTTTAAAAGAGTATAGTTTAAAAATAGGGATTTTGCCAGGAAACTTTCAAATTCCTCTCAAAGGATTACATGTGATAAACTTAATGATTAAAAAATACTGTATTTACTTGAGTAAAGTATCAGTTTGTGCACATTTTTACAAAATGATACCACAATTTTTATTTTTATAAAATAAAAACACAATTTCCAAAACATAATTGTTACCTACATGGTTGAGACAGATTTTGATCCATATTTATTATAAGGGTTTGGTTAATTATGTATGCATGTCTGTATATTTATATGTATATACCTATATTTATATGTATATACCCTTTAAATAGAAGATAATCGTCCAGTTTCTTCCCATGGATTAGGCCTGTACTTATTACTGCATCAACACATAAATTCAGAATGTCTTGTTCCTGTCAATTTGTATGGCAGCCCCAGGCATTTTAAGAGGCTTTATGGGAAGTCTAAAATCATTGCTTTATTTCTTAGAAATTAAATGACTGTCTTTTGAGAGTCATAAACCATATTTAGCGCTAGATGGGTGACCACAGCATTTCATTGTTGAAAATCTGTAGTGTACTCTGCTTTGCTAAAGTGGACATTTTTGGTGGCTGTAATGAGTACCCATAAGATGTGATCCCCTTGCTCATCAAGAAACTCATCACATTCAATGGGAGTCCTGTGCACAGAGTGACACAAGTGCGTACTAGTAGTTGATTTTAGGTTGGAAATTCTGTCGAGCAGCCCCATGATTTACACAGTATTGTAACTACTATAAGTGGCTGGCAGGATAATGGTGTCTATTTTCCTTTTCAGCAACGATAGTTTAGGCCTATTTCTTTACTAAAAACAAGTTTTATGTGGACTTTATAGCAAGAAAAGACTGTTGCTGATATCCAAGTTAGAAAGCACCGATATGTATGCAATTCTGTGTTATGAGTTCTGAAGTAATTAGAGTAAGAAATATGTTTTGGCTCTCCCTGCTAGCCTCTCCTCCGCTGATTCTCTTCTATTTGACCCATTCTAGCCAATGTATGTTATCACTCTTCTTTCACTATTGTTGCTTCAGGAGGATGAATGGCAAAAGCTATTAATAGAGTAGCTACATGTGGATATATGGAGTCCCAAAAAACTGCAAAATTCCACTTCATCCAGAAACTTAGATGATCGAGGTCAAATTGTCTGGTTCCGTTTTCTGCTGGCTCCTATGGCCTTCAATGTTGGGATCATCATAAGGGTGTTCAAATGTTAAGTGTGTAAGGCATTAAATATTTTTCTATAAAATATGCTTACCTTGTGATGACAAGAGTCCACTTCTGAAATTTTTTCGACATATGATTCAATGAAATCTAGCAGAAGCAAAACTTCAGTGATTTTTTTTTTATTATTATTATTATTTTATTTCTAGGAAGACTGGTTTGAAAGAACTTCATATATTATAGTTATGGGAATTTCACCAGTCCCTTGGAGTCAGCGTTGGCTTCTGCCAGAAGCTCATGTATTATGGCAGAAACTTTGACTATGGTAGGAATGATGTGAAGCACTCCTAGTACAGCATCACTAACAAGGATGTGTCAGAGTTTAAAACCTTAAGTCTCTGAAAGTCAGAGCAAGATAAAGAGTTGATAGTACGGATCTTGTAGAGATCACATAGTAATACAGTGCAGATAATCCATGATATCTCGTATAGCTCTTTTTCCTCGGTATCCTAAAGCAAATTCAGATTGCTCCTTTGTGTGCTTATCAAAAGAATTACCTTACATCATAAGAGTGATAGCATGGAAAGCAAAAACTGAAAATCTGTGGTTTGTCCATAGAGCCAAAGGGACTGAAGTGTGGTCTGTGGGCAGATCTGCATTTAATATGAGATGGGTAAGTGATTATTTATGATATTGTTGGAAACACTGGAAAGCATTAGAAGTGCCTGTGCTGGATGATGGATGGATCAGTAGGATTTCTGGCTTTAACTTGAGTCTTTAAGAATATGGTCATAGGAGAGTGGGCTTACATTTGCTCTGGAATAGGTGATATATTACATCTATACATTTAAAGTTTCTCAGAAGGACTGATAAAATATGAATACCTACTTTACCCTTAGTGCCTAGTTCTGCAAAGGGTTCCTGTTTGCTGACATTTTATAATGAATGCAAAGGAGATATGTTGGGTAAAATTCTGGTCTCATTAAACCTGATGATAGAAAAATTTTAATGACAACCGGGGTTAAAAATTCAGTATTTGATCAAGACTTAAAGTCTTTGGGTTTTATAAGATTTGCTTGCAACATATTCTTTGCAAGTAAACCTAACTTTTGCAGAAATATTTGGGTATTTCTGAAAACTTGGCAATAACTAGGACTTTCACAGAATCTGGGGCTACAGTTTCATTCTTTCAGTCTTTTAGAGTGTAAACTCCAAAGCCCTGCACAGTATGGTAGCTTTAATCAGGGTAATCCCAGGGAAAGGGGCCATTGGATAAGCTACAATTCAGAAAGTCAGGTTTACACGTAATGGTCCTTTATGTCAAAGATATTTTCAATTACAATGTAATAATGTGAATAAAAAAACCTAATAATTGTTTTCACTTGGGTATGGTCCATTTACTGTTGAGATATTAAATGTGGCTTCAGCATAAATATTTAAAGACTGTATTATACAAAAATACAGTTGGGAAGAAGGTGTAAAGGGACTTTACAGAACCAGCATAGCATCTATGAAAATATGAAAAATAATTATGTTTCTGTAGGAATAAGCCTTTACTTTAAAATATTTAGGAGTGCCATGGCATACAAACTATGTGTGGTTATTACCACTGAAAAGTTTAATTACATATCTTTCCACTGTGCCTGCTTTTGTGGATTGCTAGAGGAGAACTGGAAAGCAGAAGAATGCCTAATGATCTCCTCAGAGCTATATTTTTCCCCCTGCTTTGTGATGTAAATGGCTAGTTTGAAAACCACCACGGATTCATGCGCTCCATCCCCGAGCATCCTTTCTGTTTTTAACAGAAAGATCACCTGACCGCCACCTAAAGCTGCCCCTTTTACTGAAGAAAAAAAAAAAAAAAAAAAAACCCACCAACCAAAAAAACCCAGCCTGGGAAGGTGCTGGGTAGGGCCGGGGTAGGTGGTGGCTGCCGGGGGCTGCGGGGGGGACCGCGGCGGAGCCGAGCGCTCCGGCGGCCGCCGGGGGTGGGGACGGGAGCGGGAGCGCCGGGAGTGCCGCTGCTTCAGCCCCGGCGAGGAGGGAAAACAAAAGAGCTCAGCTGCAGTTTTGTGTTGCTGTGTCTGGTTTAAGCAGAAGATTCTAGACATTCGTGCCGAAAAATCAAAGCACAGCTGAGACTACATCTACCGGGAAGATATTTTCTGCCCCAGAATGGGCTGGATCAGTACAGGTGGTTTGCAGATCATGCGAAGACAGACGGGCTGAGAGCCATGGAAAGGTGGGATAAGACTCTACCTCTCTTTCTTGTTTGTTTGCTTTTTGGGTTTGGGGTTTTTTCTCTCTCTATCTCGATTTGTAAAGCAGTATAGCTGGGACCTGAGACGGGGTCAGTTAAAGAGATTAGATGGGATTCAATCCCACAGAACCAAATCAAAATTAGAGGCACTAACATGTTCAGCCAGATGTTGAATCCAAACTTGGGCTGAGTCGGACTTGCTTTGCACGATTCTTGTGTTGCTTTTGATGTTGTCTTTGTTTAGAATAGTTCCTGTATGAAACACCATGCTTTAAGACAAACTGCATGCTTCTTTCACAAATTGTCAGATGACTGTTCTGATGCTGTTAGGATTTTGCCAGGGAAACTGCAAATGAAGGCTTTGATTATGATGTTTATGTAAATAAAAAGAGCTGTTGACTTTGAATTTCTTGTGATGCGGGCATGGTTAGAAGTTGAGCTGTGGTTGTTGTTGTACATTGTCTGAATCGTAACAATGGGCAGTACAAGTAGAGCAAGTTTGAATGGTGTTTCTTCAGCAATTCCAAATGCTTTTCACTGAAGGCAAGGAATGTGATTTTTTTTTTTTTTTTTTTTCCCAGGAAAAAGCCAACAGAATATTTAAAAAGGTTGAAAAACAGAAGCAAATTAACATTTCTATTTGAATGGTTGCTGTTACACCAGCATCCCTAAACATCTAAAACAAATCCTAGCAATTTCTCATTTCTCTTGCTGGGCAGATGCATTTCTTTTGTTCCTGAAAATTTTCCCCTGCCTTTTTAGAACAAAAGGCATTTGCTTTTTTTTCTTTGTTTTTAATGGCAGCAAGAGAGTTATATACAAATTAGCAATTTGTACAGGTTAATGCTCTGCTTCATTCTGAAGTAAACTGCCTTAAGGTATGAGGAGGAAAGGGGGTGGGCAAACAGGGGGGAGGCTTGACCGATGTCCAAGAAATATTGAATTCAGATGGATTTAAATAATATAGAGAAGCATACATTTATCTGTAGCTGGATTTCAGCTCCATGTCGTGCAAAATCTGCAGACCATAGCAGGGACATTCTTAGCAACCAATAAATCAGATTTGTAATGGGCCTTTAAAATTTGTCTGTGAGGGGTGACTGCCTGGGTCCCCTTTGGCCAAATTAAGATGCAATCTGACAGTACAGTAGCATCTGTGTGCTGACATTTTCTCGTGAACCTAGTGAAAAATGGCTCCATATCTCTTCTTCAGTCCCCAAAAGACGGTTTCTGAATAGCCATGCATTTTTCCCCTGTATTGTTGTTTGTTCTAATCACCATTCTCGCTGGTAACGTCTGACTGGCTTGTTTTGTTTTGCTTGCTTTAACTGTTTGACTAGCAGGGGGGCTGTAGTGGGCAGTGGTTTGTTTTACCTGAAATCAGAACCTCATGCCGATACTACTGCTCACCAAAAAAATAATTAAATGTTTGTTGCAAATGAATTGTATAAATGCTGCTAATAAAGCAGCTGCTGCCTGTACTGCTGGAATTAGGTAAGTGGGTTGGAAACATGAGTCTTAGATAATGTGCCACCCACGATACAGGTGAAAAAGAAATGCCAGCCAGTAGTGAGTGCAACTGACAGGTAAAACTGAAAATCCCTAAAAAAGCACAAGAAAAAATTCCTTCAAGGCCAAAAGTATACCTCTCGGTACGCGTGTTTGTTTATCCAAGAGAGAAGTTCGCGTTCAGATACTACAAGACCGAGTGGGGGAGGAGGAGGAGGGAGGAAGGCACTCCTTTAATTGTACTACAAGTATGCTTGGTGGAAAGATGCTCCTATGGAATGGCCATTCAGTCTGACACTGCAGCTCTACCTTAACGTTCCTCAGCAGAACTTGCAGCTCGGGGGTGGGAGAAGCCTCCGTCTGCGTATGTGTGGGGTGAAGGCAGGGGAGCGAGGAAGAGGCCCGTGTTTCTCCATCATGATTTGTGCCAGGTGATTCGTGGGGAGGCAGGGAAGTTCGCTCCGGTGGAAACCGCTTCTTTAAATGTTCACTGAGATAAGGTGGCTCCATAGCACAAAAGTAGGGCAAGTAGGAGGCAGAAGGATGGCTGTGAGAAGTTGTGAGTACTATGGATCCTCTCCAGAAAATGTGGCCAGTGTTATTTTTGGGACTGCTTAATAGTGCCTACGGATGCTTTTGAAAAATCACTGTACTTACTGAGCTCCTGTACTTTCTTTCCAATTTAAGGTAATAGTTTCTGTGTATTACAAATACAATTTTCAGCAAGAAAATAATAACTTTAAAAGCTTCCCTCATAGAAAACAAACTGTATAAATATTATGCCATTTACTCATTGCAAGAGGCATTACATTTTAGTCGGTGCTTAGAAAGCGTTTTGTGTGGAGTACTTATAAAAACCCCAAATTACTTGCCAGACTTGTTACAGTCTTTTAAAATTAATTTTCATAGACCTAAATACTTGGAGTTACAGTATAAATCCGGCTACCGCTGGAGAGAGGTGAAAATGGACCTTTAACACCACATGCAGATCCCATTACTGCTCTTGTACAGGTAGATAATTTGACAGTAGTAAACAGTTTGCTTCATGGAAAGTGACACAATTGCACTGTGGGAATGTGAAAAAGAAAACAAACATCTTGCAAACCATCAGATAAGCAGAAATGTCAATGAGAGATATTACAAATAAATAGAGTTAAAATAGTTGGAGTGACAGGAAGATTCCAGATGCTTAATTCACATTGACCATAGTTATAAAACAAGGGAATGCAGCTGCAATTTTAGAAGCTGAACCAAATCAGGCTGATTTCCAGATGTGTATGTACATAAGCAGAAAGCATGGGAGTCTAATACCGAAGAGGAACAAATTGGGGTTCAGAACTTAACTGGACATATTTATAGAAACTGGATTGAAGATTCACAGGCAGAAAAGTTTCTAGAAGAAATGAAATGAACAAACTTAACCCAAATGATACACGCACGTCCAACTGGTAGCATTGTCTATCAGTTATGTGATTATTAAGTACAACATTGTTCAAAGTGGTCTTTAATGGTGAAAATCTGATTTAGGAAATGAAGCAAGACTTCTGACATTTATTTTCATTACAAAATGAAAACTGCCCAGGGACTTTGCTTGCAAATACACATTTTCTCAGGGCACAGCACTGACACATTGGAGCTCTGTAAAGGGGGAAGGGAAGACAAAGATAGAAAGAAAATGGTGACGCTTTGAAAATTTCTCACCATCACTTTCTACAAGCTGAGTAAATGCATGCTGTGGGTAAACATTAAAGGACAGGATTGTCTTCTTGTTGTGATGTAAATAAAAAAATAACAAGAAATAAATAGATGAATGTATACTAACATTAAAGTAGAATCAGACCCAGAGTATTGAAGTCTGAGAAAATTATATTTACATTGAAGCAGTCCAAGTAGCGATTGTCAGTGTTCCAGCTGACAGACTCAGCAAACAGCCCACCTATTTCCCATCTCAGCAGCAAATGCCTGTGCAGAAACCATCATGCTCTCACTGCAAAATAAGCTTAAGAACATTAAAGGCCATATAGTATTCCTGGTTGCAGTAATGCAACCAGTTTAAATCAAGTTTGTTGTAAATGATATCACTATAACAGAGCTGATTGTAGTCCACAGAGTCAAGAAAAGAGTATGGTCAGCAGAATTTACTTTTTTTTTTTATTTTAAATAAGAACATCCCAACTGTTCCTCTATCATTGTTTCCACATTTATATAGCACATTCCAGACCCACGTATCTTCGTTTCTAGCACCAGATAAAAAATTCAGAGACAGATCTGTCTCTTGTCACTGTTGCGACAGTCTTTTCCTGACTATATTATACTGTACCAAAAGGAGGAAGCTGATTCTTGTGGTGGCCTTTGGTGTTTATTTAAAGAGCATACCCAAGTATTGGTGACTGTCCATTATTTTGTAGAGAATGAAACATCAGTGGTAGGGTTAGCTGAAAACTATACTGGCTGGGTTTTCTCTTTCTCTGAACATGGAAGATTAGGTTAACTTCTTCAGCTGAAGAAAGAAAACCACTCTTATTTGGAAAGATGCAAGATATTTCTAACCTGGCCTTACCATCTTTTACCTGCCGCCTTTCTAATTCCTTTATTTTTCTCGTCTCATACTTTTTTCCTGATCCTCCACAAACTTCTTTATTTATGTAAATCTTCTTTGATTTGACCTTGCCAACCATCTGTGTCTTTCTCCTCCTGCCCCAGCTCCATGTTCTGGGACAGTGAGATATACTTTCTGCCACCTGGCCTTTCTTTGGTCCAGGTGAAGTCAGAATTTGATGCTGGGGGAGTAGGTTGTACAGAGGTCCATAGCCAGATGCCTATGGAACAAGATACTCTCAATCTCATCAGTCTCCCTACTACAAAACGGAAATTATTTTTTATCCCAACATTAGTCAATCTACTGTAAAGAATTTAGTCAATATTCCCATGGTTAAAACTGCCAAAGGAAGCAATGAGAGCTTCTCAGGACACATTGTTCATCTGAATCTGGACCCTGAATACCTATATCATCATATGAACAGTTCTAAAGGAGAGTGGGGTTTAGGGCTTGCTCTTCCGCTGATGAAATTGGTGCCAAGTTTCACTCTAGAGATGAGACAAGAGAACATTTAGTAGAGAAAAGAAAGCTGATCTTGCAGAGGGGCTCGAGTTAGACATGTTTTAGCGCCTTCCTGGCAAAGGAAACAAGCAAATAGGATTGTCAGTGGGTGATCACTGAACCTCTAAACCCCCTAACTGTTATGCCTTATAAAATGTGAACCAAAAACAAAGTGCTTGGAAAAAATTCTTTAATCTGAAGGTATTAGGAGTTAATTCTTTACGGCCATGACAATCGCCATTGACAGAAATGCTCATAACCCAGAGGTGATGGAATACAAATGGGCATGGATGTGGGAAGCATTGCAATAGAGAGCACATCACAATAAAAACTCTCTTTCTCAGTTATCCTTTCCTTTCCAGTCAAATAAATAAATTGCAGTGATGTATAGTGTGAAAAATTATTGCAGCTAGAGTGCTTTTCTGATGACAGAGATGACATAAGTTATAAAAGCCTGTCCTAGATAATAGAAAGTAAAGATTGCTGGAAGTTAGTAAAGATTTAGGAACTCTTAGGGTCTGGATTGATTCAAGCATACTAATTGGATATGGATTGCTTCACTCCTGACTTGGTCATCTGCTGATGGGAGCACAGAGCCATGGCACTCCTGTGCTGCACGTGCTCTTTGTCTGACTCTGCTCCCAAGGTCCTAGCTTAAATCTTCAGGAATGTTCATGAGGTTGGCCTAAGTAGTTGTTGCAGTGATTGTACCCTTCTCTGCGAACCATGACAGCAGAAGCCATGATGAGTCCAGAAGGTGATGGTGATCATAGTGAAACGTTAGTGAGGAGAGCCTCTGCAGGCACAGGACCTTCAGGGAAGAGTTCCCTTTCACTCAAGGATTTTTTCACCAAAAGGTAACTTGGCATGACCCTGTAATGCTATGCAGTCAGATACAATCCAGCATTTTGTGTTTTAACAATGCTGTAATCGAGCACGTAACCTAAAGAGGAGTGAGGAACAATGCCTTTCTCACTAATTAAGGTTCCCCCTTACATGGTTGGGATCAAATGCATCTAAAAGCAAAGCTTAAAGATGACACCAACTTTGGAGTACTCTGCAAATCTAGAATGTCTGAGGAGGTTTGCAGAAGGCTGAATAAAGGAGCTTGGTCAGTATGTAACTGTTCACTATCTGTGACTGAGGCAACTTGAAGCGCATGTGCCTCTGTCTTCACAATTCTGCAGCTCCTGAATGACAGATGAAGACACTCTTGGTGTTTCTTATTCAGAAGATGCAATAGAAAGAGTTCTGGGAAACAGAAGTGAGGAGTCTGTGGAAGTTTGGGTATCTCTGCATCATCTGCTTTTATAGTCCTGCACCCCAGAAATGCAGAAATCTTTATGGGTGGGTGGTAGCTATCCCTTAGAGCACTGTGCTGCACAACAGGAAGGAATTTAACCCTGGCTGGCAACTAAGCACCACACAGCTGCTTGCTCACACCCCCTTGATGGAATGGGGAAAGAATAAGAAGAGCAAAAGTGAGAAAACTTGTGGGTTGAGATAAAGACAGTTTAACAGGTAAAGCAAAAGCTGCGCACACAAGCAAAGCAAGACAAGGAATTCATTCCCCACTTCCCATGGGCAGGCAGGTGTTCAGCCATCTCCAGGAAAGCAGGGTTCCATCATGCTTAACAGTTACTTGGGAAGACAAACACCATCACTCTGAACATCCCCTCCTTCCTTATTCTTCCCCCAGCTTTACATGCTGAGCATGACGTCATATGGTATGGGATATCCCTTGGGTCAGTTGGGGTCAGCTGTCCCAGCTGTGTCCCCTCCCAAGTCCTTGTGCACCCCCAGCCTCCTCGCTGGTGGGGTGGTGTGAGAGGCAGAAGAGGCCTTGGCTCTGTGTCAGCACTGCTCAGCAGTAACAAAACCATCCCTGTGTTACCAGCACTGTTTCCAGCACAAATCCAAACCACAGCCCCATACTAGCTACTGTGAAGAAAATGAACTCTATGTCCATCGAGTTCATTTAACCCATGACTTTGGGCTCTATCTGTTATGATGGTCACTCAGGACAGGAGAGGTGGTGTGTTGCATGGACTTATTGGGCACCAAAGGCAGCTCAGCTCAGGTCACTGCTACACTTGCACTGCTGCTTGTAAGGCTTGTCTTCCATTGGTTCAGGTGGTTCCTGCTACAGTAGTTCCTATAACATGCAACTCAAATCCTGGGTTACAACAATTTAAAGGTATTTTCATTACAGTTTCCACCCCTGGTCCCTTTGGACCAGACCATGGGGTTTGACATTGCAATGAACTCCTTCCCTTGCCCCTGCTCTGGCTTGGACTTATCCACAGACTGCAGTCCCTTACGGGTGTACCTGCTCCAAGTGGAGCCTTATCTATGAGCCACAGTATCTCCAGCAGCATACCTGCTGCAGCATAGGCTTATCCACAGCCACAGTCACTTTGAGGTGCACCTGTTCCAGCATGGCCTTCTCCATGGGCCACAATGCCTTCAGAGATACACCTGCTCCAACATGGCCTTACCATGGCTGCAGTCCTTCTAGGGCTGTACCTGCTCTGTCATGGGCTTATCCATGGCCACACGTTCTGAGGTGATCCAGCATGACTTCATGCACAACCACCGATGCTTCAAGGTGTACCTGCTGCAGCATGGACTTATGCACAGCCACAGATGCTTTGAGGTGTATCTTCTCCAGTGTGAGCTTATCCTTGGGCCACAGTCCCTTCAGCAGTATACCTGCTGTGGCACAGACATAACCACGGCCACAGACACTTTGAGATGTACCTGCTCTGGTGTGTACTTATTCATAAACACAGACGCTTTGAGGTGTCCTGCTCCCACATGGACTCATCCCCAGGTCACAGTCCCTTCAACTGGAGTTCACACAGGAGTTCCAGCCTGTCCAGGACAGCAGCACCGAAACAGCAGCGGTGCCCCGGCCATCTGCCAGCCCAGGCGCATCGCCATTGCTGTTATCAAAATGTTCCCAGGCACAGCAGAGTAAGATGATCAGCAGTACAGCAAGCAGCAAAAGCAAAAAGCAGCCACTAACGAGCACTAGACTAGTATACAGCACAAACAGGAAGAGGTAACTCAAAACTTTCCTAGCTTTTGCGTTGCTGGATTTTAAAACCTGAATAACTGAGGGGATAGTCTGTTCCCAGCACCTCCCAATCTGTCATCACAGCCATCAAATACCAGTGTCAAACTAGCTGCAGTGACATAACTGTCCTAAAACACTAAAACACCTTCCTGTACACCTATTGGAATGTCCTTCTGAAAAGGGAGGAGTGTGCTGATAGGGAGCTCTTTGTCGTGGTTTTTTGGTTTTTTTTTTTCTTCTGCAGATTCAGCAGGTGCTATATATTATCTTTTACAACCTTCAGCCATTGGGAGCTAGGACACTGTAATTATGTTCCCCTTCCGTGGAAGTTACTGCCTATTACTGTATGAAATATCTGCTCTGCTCAGGATTCAAAACTAAACTGAAGAAGCACACGTGCTGCTGCTTTCATACCAACAAAAATAATGGTAGTGTCAATGTACACTACTGAATGTTCTCTGCCCCTTATGTGGTGGAACCTGTATAAAAATACCTTGTTGCTCATATGTAAAAAACTCAGATTCTACGTGGTGAAAGTTCTCTTCTACCAAATAATATTTTACATTTGTGTGTTCCTTTTCCTAGAAAGTCACAGGGTTTTACACTCATTCATAAGTGTAAAAATAAACTGGGAGGCTGAGCCATAGAAAGTACATGACCATTTTTATACAGAGGTAACTTTATGTCATCTCTGTAGAGATAGTCAGGATCTCACAGCCCTTCCTACCAACTTGCCTTAATTGCTTCTTGCTCTTGAATTTGTATGTAGATTGATCTTTAATTACTTGGATCCAGTTCCCACAATGACTCAGTAGCACAGGAGAAAATAAAAGTTGGGTTTTCTAGCTCCTGCAGCTCCTATTTTTGTGGTCTCATCCGCATGAGTATTGCCTTCTGTGAGGTTTCACCACTTTCTGGCTAGAAAAATGTAGCCTGGTTTTATCTCACTCTGTTGTCTCCTGAAGTTATTCAGAGGAAGTGAGATATGGTGGGTACCTCGTGCACTATTCCGTTAGGATAAAGACTGTATGCTGTCTTATTGTGTTTAGAAGAATGTTCCAAAAAAAACCTCTCTATGGCATAGTTGTGATAACAAGCAGGAAATAAACAAATAAAAGGAGAGACGGTACAGGAAAAATTTAGCTACTTTGGTGTAATCTGCTAGTTCAGCATTACAGTACTTGATATTAGCGTGCTTCCTTTGCCAGGACTCTTGGCAATAGCCACAGCAGTCGATAGCACAAGACATTGTGTTGCCTATAGCTGCCCTAAAAGCAAAGAGAAACTTTTTGTTGCTGTGTACTTCCAGGAGATGATGTGCAGACCGTCCTCGGCAGGGGCAAGCTCTTGAACATTTACTTCTCCTGCTTCATTTCTTCTTCCCACTTTCATTTATGATAGGAAAGTCCCATGTGCCCCCACGCTCTCTCATGGGACTGACCACAGTTCTTAAGTACCAAGGTTCTCAGTTTGTCTCTGCTCACATCAACTGAGTGAGGCTGTGAGTGAGTATGGCTAGAAATGTTGGTGCACCAAACACACCAGCTCAGGTGTGGAAGTTCATGAAGGTGGAAGACACCTTCTTTCTCTCCTACCAGGTGTTATTTTTCATTGTACTGTGTGTCTGATAATCACTTCTGTGTATAAAGCTTAGTATATTTGAATTCTCCACTGTGATAAGAATATATGACCAGACAGCCCAGACTTCACCTGAACAGGAAATATGAGAATTATTGTCAAAATATCTTAAATGTTTGGTAGGAAATTTTCTTCCCCAGCTGGAGTAACAGCAGAGTATCTGGCCCAGCATCCTGCTTTTGATGCTGGCCAGCAGTGTATACTCTGGAAAAAGTAGATGCACCAGGGCAGGATAGGGTAATACCTAATACCTTTTATACCTTCCAGTTTCCAGTATAAGTTGCCAAGATACTGTGATGTTTGCCAAGTGATATGACATTCTTCTTTTAAAGCATGAATTAATTTTTATGCGGCCACACAACGCAGAAGAAATGTCATTTCCAGTGTTGGTCCTATGGATACATGCTCACTGGCATGTATGTAACCAGACCTCTGCACCTCAGTACAGGGTGACCCAGTCATGGAGGAAAGTGGTTTGCTATACCTTTACCTGAGCTTACTGCTGCCTCGGTGATGAGCCTCTTATCTTCAAACCTATCAGACCTTTCTGTCATCATTAGAAATACTTTAAAACTTTAAAAGTCAAAAGTGTTATGCTTTGGCTACCTCAGCATATAAATCTGAAGATGTGTTTCATTTGTGATAAACACATTTTTGGGCATGCAAGTCAAGCCTGGCAAAGGCAAAGTACTGTAACACACACACCCCCCTGACCCCCCCCCCCCCCCCCCAAAAAAAAACAAAAAAAAACCAAACCAAACCAAAACAAAAACAAAACCAAAGAATCAGAAGAAACCTTTTTTGGGGAAGTTATTATCAAAAAAGTCTATTAAAGTGTTTGACATAGAATGTGCCTCCTCTGCTGGTATCATAGTAGTGCTTCTAACAATCACCGTTTCTGTTACAAGAACATTTATTCCTCATTTTTGCAGGCATGCCTTTCAAATATCAGTGCATCTTATCAGTGTGCATATGATTTTACTTTGCCTGTTTCCTCATCCTTGTTAGGGTTCTCCCACCTTTCCCCAAAGGTGCAAGGGGAGATTGGATGGAAATAGATAGATGCTGATGAACAAATGCTTTTTTGTCTTTGGGCACAGTACAATTGTCTCTAAGAAACAGCTTCTGTTTTTCCTTCAAATTGCTGACCCTCTCTGAAAATGGCTATCCTTGAGTCTTGGCTTGAACCCTTCACACTGAAAGAGAGGATTGGCCATTGTCTACAAAGGGTTGTGACTGACTATTGCACCAGGGAGGTCAATGGGAGAGAGTGCATTTAACGAGCTGTGAGTGAGCGGCACAGAGGAACAAGTAGCACAAAGAGGAGCTGAGAGCAGAGAGCTTGGAATAAAGCTCCAAGAAGGAAAGGAAATCCAAGAATTTATAGAGAAAAAGGGAGGGCAACAAAACCACAAAATTCAGAGAACTGAGAAAGAAAAATTAAAAATGAGTGAAAGCAGAAACAGGAATCCTCATGTGCATCCTCAAGCTGTCATGGTAAGGAATATAAGCCCTACAGGTTTTCCTTCACTTCTCCATGGAAATAAAACAATTATCATCAAACCATTCTATTGTATTCTTTAGAGAAATGATTTAAAAGCAGTTCCCCATTGTGGGAAGGCTTGACATCAAGAACAGTTAGTGTCTCCCATAAGCCCTTCTTTATGGTTACTGTTTAACTCAGATGCCAGAAAGCTGACACCCAGATGCCACCGTGTTACCTTAATAGAAATGGATAGTTTTGCCTTACCGGAACTAAGGGCTAGGGAGAAAAATGCCTTCAAAAGGAAAAGAAAAATATTTGTGAGCTGGATTGTGTCCTTTGGTCTGCACATGAAGAGCTAAACCAGTGTTAAAATTTCCTTCCCCAGGAGGGAAATGCTTTCAGGGCAGTGGGACCCTTCCTTTCCACCCCAGGTACTGCTCCTTGCTTATGGTTCTCATGCCGTCCGCCTCCCGATTTCAAACATCCATGTCCCACATCCATGACTTCCCTTCTCCAGAAGGGACCCTGGAGGTGATGTGTTGTACCAGGCTCCTCTCCATCAGGGCTGTTTTGGGAGGGGTCAATGCCAGGGCACTTGCTGTGGCAAAAGGTCTTCTTCAGGTTTTCAGCATCCTGGTGAACCATGTGCTATCAAGGGAGGGAGGGTGAAGATGGGAAAACCCAATCTTTGTGGTCTCCACTTGGCATCCCTACTCATGAGAAAAGACAGAGAGGAGGAAACTGTGAGAGAAACGGTCCATAATCCCTGCTGCTTCACGGCATATTATTATAGGAGAGTAGGAGATAACAGTGTGCTCTTTGATAGAAAGTCACCTTCTAGCAGTTTGTCATTGAGGTTCTTTGAAACTCAGCCTGAATGAAACATGTCTGAATAAAGCTCTAAAATGTGTGCTTTATCTTAAAGTCCCTGAAGAAGAAGTGTCTTCACTCCTGAAACACGTTGAAGCTTTATTACAAGCCAGATTCTGATCTCAGGCACAGCAGCGTAAAATCTGCTATTCCTCAAAATCAATGGTATTATCCTAGTGGTGGAAGAAAGCAGGTTCACCCCTTCCTCCCAAGCAGAGGGATGAATTCGTTCCATGTTGTTGGCACTGTAAACTTCTCCTGACATAGTGCTTGGCACTTACTTTCATCTGGACAATTAGAATTAAGCATCGCCTTCCTTTTGCAATTATACTAAATTAAGTTAAATCATTATGCTCTCAACCTTCTGTTACACTATAGAAAACTTACTTTAGATAAAACTCGCCCTTTTATTTTACTTTAAAATTCCACACTCAGGAATGGCTCCCAAAACATGAAAATGCATATTAAAAACATGCGGAGTTAGTAGTCTTTGTAATGGTGCTACCAATTTTTCTCAGTTTTCACAGTTAAGAGATGTAGTAACATTCAGGACGGTGCAAGGTTTTTTGTCGGTTCGGAATAATGACTAAATTGCTGGGTTTATCAGAGGAGAGGTATAGATGGTGGTTAATGAAGAATGAGTGTTGGAGTTTATATTAAAGTGAATGTTTAGGATAGCAATGGGTAAGACTTTACGGCGAGAAGGGTGAGGAGGAGCCTGTGCGTCAGAAGACTGATAGTGCAGGTCTCAGACACTGTTTCAGCCAGCACGTTGCAGAGGTGCCGACCTGACCGTGTCTCACAGATGCAGGCGGCCTCGTGAGAGGCTAAGAGTGAATACGTGCACGAGAGGTGAATAATTTTATTTGCTTAGACAATATCCTTCTGCATCCCAGGTGGTGGTGTCAAACTGAGAGGATATTCCAGGAAATAGTCACAAGAGTTCTTTTCTAGAACCATTAGTCCTAATCCTCTCATCATCCTTATTTTTTTTACAGTAATATCATGTGCTATTTATAATGACAGTTGCTCTCTCTTTGCTAGTCCTTCCCAGATAATTCCTTTTCCCCCTCATTAAGATGACTATTAACTTATAATTTATTATCTGTAATGCAATATGTCCTACAGATCTTGATCAGTATCATTTGTACACATTTATAAAGAGAAATACAGTGTCCACCTTAAAAGGGTCGTGAACATGAAGTTCTGCTTTTGGCATATTCTATACAAATGGTTTCTACTCTTCCAGGAATTCAAGATTCTTAACATAAAACCAGAGTGTTCAAGGATTGTTTTTTAGAAGTATAAACCACGCAGTATTAAAGCATTTAAAAGAACATATCCATCCATAATGGAAAGAGAGTGTCTAAGAGGTTTATATACAAAATTCTAGTTTTCTGCCTATTTTTGCATAATAAGGACCAAACCTGAAGACTTGCTGCATACTAGGGACAAAAAATTAAATTGTTTGAGAATTTCCTGCTAATGAGAAGCAAAATAGTGACCACCCATTGAAATGGCCAGAGTCCTAACACTGTATCAGATTCCATCTCTTATCTTTAATTAAAATACTTATACCATCTTTCAGGAGTGTAGAACGGGAAGAGACCTCTGGGCCATTGAATTCAGTCCCCCTAAAATCACAAGCAACTGTATCATATAATCTCTTGCATCAGTATATCAGTTTTGCTACACTAAATACATGGAGCACCAACTATGTTCTCATCTGTTATCAATGTGTTTCATTGATCTCAGTGCTGTGCTCTATTCCCCAATTAACTAGACATATCACCTCCACTGACCTGAATACAGACACTTTGCAGAATAATCTCTCGTCCAGCAGCCAGATATGCTGCTTTATACTCTTCCACCTGTCTAGCTGCATTGTGATCATAATTTCTCTCTACTGAATTATTTTCCTTTTTATTTGTTGTTTTAAAGTCATAGTCATAATATATTAAGTAATGGGTAATTTTTAGATGGGTCAATCAATACAGGGGAAAATAATTTCTAATTTATGTTTAAAAAGTGAAATTAATTTAGCAATCATGTTCACAATACAGGTTGGTTTAACTTTGATTGCCCAAGTACACACCCAGTTTGTATCAAACAAATCTAATTTAGCAATACAAACAAGCATTGTCCTTGGCGCTTGAATCAAGGCATGTACGACAGAATAGGGTAGATTATTAAGTTGTTCAAAATGCTTGATAGTGAGACTGCTGCTATCATGGGATGGTTTGGGTTGGAAGGGACCTCAAAGATCATCTAGTTCCAACCCCCCTGCCATGGGCAAGGACACCCTCCACTAGACCACGTTGCCCAAAGCCCCATCCAACCTGGCCTTCAACACTTCCAGGGAGCCAGGGGCATCCACAGCTTCTCTGGGCAACCTGTTCCAGTGCCTCATCACCCTCACAGGAAAGAATTTCTTCCTAACATCTCATCTAAATCTCCCCTCCTTCAGTTTAAGGCCATTACCCCTTGTCCTGTCACTCCATGCCCTTGTAAACAGTCCCTCTCCAGCTTTCCTGTAGGCCCCTTCAGGTACTGGAAGGCTGCTCTAAGGTCTCCCCAGAGCCTTCTTTTCTCCAGGCTGAACAATCCCAACTCTCTCAGCCTGTCCTCATAAGAGAGGTGCTCCAGCCCTCTTACCATCTTTGTAGCTCTTCTCTGGACTCGGTCCAACAAATCCATGTCTGTGTTGTACTGGGGACCCCAGAGCTGGACACAGTACTCCAGGTGAGGGTCTCATGAGAGTGTGAGCATTATGCCAAATACTCTTCTGAACTCTTGGTCATACGTGTGGTGCTGATGGATCAGTAGCACAACCCTCATGTATAAACATGATTGCTGTATTTACTGCGCTCTTAGTAAATTCTGGATATATGACATTTCATTAGGTTTAGCCCCTTTAGCTGTGATGTTTGCTGTGTTCTTCATTAAGTCTCACATGATTTTAACTTAACAGGAGTTATGTCACAACCCTTTGATCACTTTACGTTTTTTTTCATTTTCCTGCTTCCACATTTCAACATTATCTTAAATTAATCTTCCTGTGACCTTGGTTGATTGAGACTTTCGTTAAAGAATTTTCTTATCAAATGAATACAGGCCATTCCTTCCACAACATTTTGTTGTAGGGATCTCAAAAAGTCTGTAGTCGACAACTAAAATGAATGTTTCATGAAACTATTAGAATAGTCTTTTGAGTATTGGAAAACAGCAATGAAGAAAGAATTTTTGTTTATAGAGCACCCAACTCTTCATATTAAGAATCATCCTTTGATCTCCTGCTGGAGCTGAAAAGATAGGAAGCAAATTGGTAATTTTCAGGGTTTTTTTCTTTAAAAAAAAAAAAAAAAAGGAGAGAGATTAATTGCAAAAGCATGTTTTACATCAGTGCAAGACTTGCCCAGTTAAAGATCCTGACAGGCAGAAAATAAAAGCTGGATTTCTAACAGCAGTTCAGGCAGTGTGCTAACCCAATCCTATGGGGAAAAAAAACTAAAAAAAAAAATCCTGTTCTTAAAATTGCTGTTTGTGTCATAAATTGTATAACATAAACAAACTATGCCGTGTAGGTGAGGTAGCTTTTGTTTCTTGAATATTCATTTTATCTGGTTCTTTAAAATAATGTTACTTTGGCTGTTAAGAGCTGTTGTGACTCTGGGCTGTTACATCTCTAGACCCTTCTGTCAAGGAGAATTCAAACTACTTGTCGGTTTACAGACAGCATCGCCTACAGAGAAATTAGAGACCGAACTCAGCAGTGAAGTGGTAACTTTTAGCTATATTCACAAGTGTCTCTCAACTCTGAGATGTCACTTCAGAAAAAGCCACATTCCCAAATGCTTTGAGATGTTGCTTTTGAAGTGACAAGGGGAGAGTGACAGGAGGGAGAGCGGGCTAAATTCAGGTACAAGAGAAGAGAGAAATGGCCACGTATGGATGACTGGGTGCTCTAGCCTTTGATGAAAGAGGTGAGTGATTTAGAATTTATACATAAAAGCTGCTGCCAGGCTTCTGTGGCCACAGGACTGAAGACAATCAAAGTGAAAATCTGTTTATTCCACATTTGGTTGGAGAAGATATTTAGCTTCCTGAGACCCTCTTTTTGTTTTGTTTTGTTTTGTTTTGTTTCCCTGCAAGAAATGTTGTATGACCTATGAAGAGGTGACTGAGGGATATAAGAAGTACCACAGTGACCAGTGAATTCTTAATGAGAAATACATTTTCACATAAGAATTTCAAAACAGAGTGTATCTGGATAAGCTCCACGAAACCTGCCATTTTGGTAAACACCTACAAGAAATTCCTGGGAGATTTCTGTATCTGACATTAGAGATGTAAATTAAAAAAGAAGTTTAAATACTCTTCACACATGTAACATGATGTAGGAGGAGTGTGTACCATGCTTTTCATCCCGTGTAGCTTACTGTCCGGCAGACGGGCATTTTGACATCTCAAAGAGACTTGTGCCTCTGCCCTGATCATGGAAAACAGGTTGTGCCCAGCCCTGCACAGTTGCTGTTCTCCCACGTTGCACCCCCCGGGTTCAGCTGAACTATCTTATACTGGCAAAGGTGGGTGTTAAGGGGACTCTGTGTGTGTTAATGTTCACAACACTGATGTCCCAGAAATAAACGACTTATTAATTTTGGTTCAGAACAAGTCACAGTAAAAAAAAAAAAAAAAGCAATGAAGTGACAAGAAACCAAAAGATAAGCATCCAAGGATTGTACACCTACATTTATGAGTGCTGATTCAAAATTAACAGAAATGAGAGATAGCAAATCGCTCCAAGAAAAGTGTTAGGACCTGTGACACAGCTTGTGGTAAATGGAGAAATAATGAAGAAAAGTGTTTTGCATTTGTTTAGAAAATAACAAAGGTATTGACATAGTAGGAAGGTGTGTAATTGCTAAAGGAAGGATATTATTATTTTTTCCCATTAACCTGATGATGGTGTTAGTACAGAAACCAAATCTGAAAAGAAAATGTTATTGTAAAAACAAAATCTGTAAAGGTCAATAAGCAACTGGAGGAAAAAAAAAACTGCTCTTGCTGTTGACAGGCATTTCTAAACCAGCTGACATCACAAAAATCCCTAAAGATTAACTCAATAATTTAGAAATTACAAGGGAGGGATGCAGTGCCTAGTACTTTACACTATGCTAACTTTACGTAATTGCCAAGCCCTTAATGGGGCAGTATATTTGGGTTGCTCAACTGTAAGACCATGTCAGCTGAAGCAAGGCTCAATCCAAAAAGTGGGTGGGAAGCAACGGGAGCCACTGGGATGGCTCAGCTCTTTCTTATTGTTGTTTCACATAGTGATTCTGCTCTCATTAAGATTTATACAGTTAATGAAAAAAGGCATACTTGGGAGTTTGAGAAAGACACTTTTATTTTAATTGTAATCTACATTAATGTAAAGCTTCTGTGTTTACACTGAAAGTGCTGACACAAGCTGAGAGCCACTCATAAAGCAAGTTTATTTTTCAAATATATCAAGTACAGAATGCACAAAAGAGCTTACAAAAGAGGGAAGCATATCTCAGACAGACAGAAAAAGATTTCAAAATACATTTTATTAGCCTAAAAAAGATGCTGGTTTTCATATAAATCTTTTTTTTTTTTTTTTCCTTAAAGACTTACCCACAGCCCATGACAGAAATTGTATAACTGTAGAGATACATCTTTTTCAGATTCATTGGGAAACGTCCAATATTCCTGCTCGAACCTTTCATATAACCTTAGCTAGAGGTTTTACTTAAGGCTAAAGCCTCTCATGAAGTATTAAGGCTGTCCCAGCTTTTCCCATTTCATTTCTTCAACCGTGCAGTTGAAGAAATGAAAGTACTAATCCTTCTCAGCATGGCTTTTAGTTCCAGGCAGAACAGGAGTTCACGGGGCAGTGGGGCTATCAGATTGCATCATGCCTGGAAGCCGCATCTCACGTTGCCATGACAATGACGTACAACAGTTTCTCCAAGCTGTACCACCTCCATGGAACAGCAGCTCCCAATAGGTGATGTGAACAGGTTGAGCAGCACATCTGATTTTTGAGTTTTTATAACCATGCTTGCTAGAGATGGGTTGTGGAGTCTGTGTGTGTCCTGTGTAGTTATATCAGTAAAAATCTGAGTTAGCATGTATTTACGTAGGCTCCGTACAGCAATAAAACTCACCAGCTTTCCATACAAAGAAGTTACACTATCCTAAATGCATCAACCTAAATCTGAGAATTATACTGATCCAAAATATACCAGTACAGACATGGAGTTTCATGTTTGTAGCAAAGTGAGGGGTTATTTTTGAGAGAAGTTCCCTGGTATTTTTTTCCCTCAGAGGTGTGACTTGGCTGTGCTCTGTTGGGCTGAGCAAGTTGTGACTTGGTTTTTGGAGGCAAAGACAGCACTGGAGATTAGGCTGGGATGAGCTGAGTCCTGGGTTTGAACAGGTTTCTTTTTGATAGTGGTCTAGTCTATAATCACACCTAAGTCTCTAATGCCTTTGATCTTTTGCCCATTAAATACATACATTGATAATGATGCCAGTCCTATATGCAACATGCTTAAAAATTAGAGGTGAAATATATGAATATGGATTTTTCCAAAATGACCAGATTTTTATTAGCAATAATAAGAATTACAGCTTCTCATAGGTAAGATTTATTGGTTATCTTACATAAATACTGATTAGCTCATTTTTAAGGGCTTGTTGCTGAATATTCTAGTCACATCTTAATTTTGTCTACAGTTTACATGAGAATGCTGCCACCTCTATCAGGCGCATAGCAAGTTCCATAAATATTCACTTTTGGGTGTGCAAGGGTATGGAGAAGAGAGCTTACTTATAACAAGATTGCACTCAGATTTCACATATGTTAACTTTTTCTGCATTATTGGAAAAGATGTGTAAGATGGAAGAAAAGGATTACACTTCTCAAATATGCTCATCTTACAAGATTTGCTCTCCATTCATTTTTATTCAGGGTCTCTTTGACTCACGCTAACTTGATGACAGAAAGCATTGCTTTATATGGAAGCAAAAACTTTGGTAGTATAACTCCAAAGCTGATGAAAGGTTTGTTTAAAACACTGGGAAAATAATCAACTCACCTTAAAATCATCTCTCTTGTTGAGATGAGTACAGTGTTATCTCAGTTTGGGAGAATGAATGGTGCTGATGTGTTTAGTACTTTATATAACTGCGGATACCATGTATTTAAAAAGCCACACATCAAAGTGATTTAATGCATTAATTGGATAAAAGAAAAAACAAGTAAGTCTCTAAATGAAGAAAACTTAATAAAGCTGGCAGATCTTTTTCAAAAGAGAAGTATTCTCTTTGTATTTTACAGTTTTTTTCTGAAAGGGAATTTTTTCTTTGATTTAGCCTTGATTAAGTGTTTCAGGGGCAAAAATCCAATTATGCCTAAACTCAATGTGTTGAAAATACCCAGAAGAGAACTTAAATCTAATTGATGTATCTGAATTCATATTCAAAGCAAGGAAATACCTAACATATGTTTGTAAAGCATTGTACCGAGGTGTTCATTTCCTTGCAGCATCTTTCTTCTTTCAAGATACTGCCCTCAAAAATGTTAATCAAAATAACCACATTCAGTATCTCAAATGTACTGATTGCTTTTCAAACTATCTGAAGAGTTCAAGCCATGTGCTGGATTAGTGGATCAGAATTCACTAGCATTCTTTCCTTGACTTCAATTAACTTGTTTTGTGACCTTGGGGAAAGTCATTGCATATTTTTGTCTATATATCAGTAACACTGCAGATAATGATGCTTATTTAGGGTTATTGTTTTAAAATGCATTTATGCTTATAGATAGAAATGTGAAGTAGTACTCTTATTAACTTTCCGATCTCTTTAAACCCAAAATCTCTAACTTAATGTTACTTTTTATGTTGCATATGATTGCTTTGTTTTCTCTGTGATTATTGGGATGTTGTCGTAGCTGCACCTTATCAAGGGCAATGGGATCATTTTATGTTTCAGTGGTCTGAGAGTACAGACACCAACAGTACGAAACCAGTGAGATGATAGTAATGAGTTTGCAATTTTTCACTCTAAGGGAAGGACAGACTTTGGGCCATTCATATGAGAAAAGTTATTTTTCCTTTTCCTTATGAGCTAGAAGATGAACTACTCTCAAGGCTGAGGAAGATTTAGGACTACACCAGATAAGCTGGCGTATTTTATTGGCAGTACTCATTTGCTTTCTTCATGCTGTGCAAGCTGACACGAATAGGTTGTAAAAAGAGGTGATAATACAATGAGAGATAGTTATGAAGAAAATTGGGGGAAACGTAACCATTTTATTTTCCCCTAAAATGTAATTTAGTTTTTCCAAACAGCAATAAAGCTTGGGTCTTTAGGATGGTGAGTGGAGGTATGTGTATGTCCCGGCTGGACATTTAACTGGACTGTATATTTACCAACTGGAGAGAAATCATAATGATACTGATATCTGTTGAAAAAATTTAGCAAAGTTCAATTATATGTCATGTGCTAAAATAGTTGGAAAATGATACTTCCCACCAGTTTTTTTACTTTGTACATATGGTCAAATTTCAGGCAGGGCTGAATTATGTGCCCTGTGGATTAATTACGCAACAGCAAAAGAGACACTGAAGTAGTTCTTTATAGAGCCAAGTCTTTCCTAGCAAGATTTACATTAGCTACAGTGCAGCATGAATCCAGCAAACCCCTTTCCAGGGCCAGTCCAGAGCTGGACCACTTCTGGAACAGCACCGGCTAACAACTGGGCTAATAACTCTGCAGGTCCCACCCTGCACCAGTGCAGTGCCTCTGCATCACCTTGGCACGGCCAAGAGTTTGGCGATTTCTGTGCGGTGGTACCCCGTGACTGGGTGCAGCAGCAGAGCAGGATCCTGCAGGGCTCGTCACGGCTGCGCACAGAAACGGACGTGTGCTGACGCCCGGTTCCAGCTAGGTCAGGCTCAGCGCCGCACTGGGAGATGGCTGATGCATTCGTGTCTCCACACTGGTAAATGAAAGCAGTTGTGGAAAGCCAGTGCGGATGGTTTTGCACCTCCCTCCCAGCCTCAGGTACAACATATATTCGCCAGACACAAATGTCATGTTACTCCTCAGCCTCAACTGATGCTACCAATACGCTGTATGTTTACAGTGGTCTTGTAAATATAGGCAGTTCAAAGGCAGCGTACAAAGGATACAGCAAAGGCTCTGGGCGCCTTTCCTTTGACGTTTTGAGTTGTGGATGAAGCCTTTTCTGCTAAAAGATTTTATTTTTTTTTTATGTGAGGTCTGTTCAGCTCTCAGTTTAGCACTGAAAAACTGAAAATATGCTATTTTTTGACTTGGTGTTGGTATCAGTTTTTACAGAAAGCTGTAAAGTAGATAAGCTTAAGAATAATTTGAACAGTTATTTCTAGTGTGCTTAATTAGAATTGGGTTAAGTAAGGACAAATCCAGACTGTTAGACTTTGGAGTGACTGCCCCCCTTAACCACAGATCACTAGTCTGTGATTCTTTTTTCTATTAATATAACTGTTTCTCTTGATCCTGAGGTCATACTGCTAGGATATGAAAGATGTACACTAGTGCTTATTCTGCTTACCTTTGGGTTTATCAATGCGTTTAAAAGTGCATAAAAGAAGATACATGTGTAGAGGCAATGCATAGCAACTCCCTATTTATCTCATCCCTTTATGGTCTGACAAATACTTCCTCAGTATCTCAAATAAACAAGCATAAGCAGACATAAATATGACATAATCAAATATATTTTGGAGGATTAGCTTTGTTTGCACCACTATTAACTTCAGCCATTCAGCTTTTGTTCTCAAATGATGTAAGTGAACTTTTCAGATGTTAGAGGCCCTTTCACCATCTCTGCCAGTGACATGCATGTGCTTCTCCAAGGAAAGGTGTTTTAGTCTGTGGCTTATTCAATACTATAGAGAATAAAAGGGAAGTGTAGAAATTGTGCAATGCATTATACAGAGTGACTTTTAATTCCCTAACTCATATAATCAGAATTTAGTCGATGGCAATGCTACATGGCTGATTAAAGTTTTTGAAGTATGTCTGTGATTAAAAGTAACTAAATATTGAAATGTTTTAAAAATATCTATGAACTCTGATTGAATGGAAACATATTTAAATATTTTTCTCAAATGAGGTACATATTTTCTTAGTACCTGATGACTTTACTAACTTGTACCGGTATTAAAATGACATCAGATCATTCAGTTACAGAGCAGGTTATGTCATCTTTGTGCGTAACAGTTTGTCTATGATGTAAACTGCATGAAAATGTGTTTCAGGTATTTTTAAGGAACAGCATCACATGAGTTAGAGCATCCCCCCTTCTGAAGGCCTTGGCCAATGCACTGTATGTGGGTGAACTGATGAACTGTTGCCTTAATTTCACTTTCCCTCTAACCTCTGGTAGCCATTGCATCATCTTAGACAGCAGGCGAATGAGATCGTTGTGTACTTTGGAAAACAGATCACAACTGAGAAAATGTAATTCTGTCCCCCTGGAAATCAGTGGTAAAACTCCAGCTGGTTTCTGTAGTGTCAGGATTTACATACTCCTACACGTGCAGAACAGGACCAGCAGAAGCTGGACCAGCAGAAGCTGGCCCATCAGTTAATTTTCTGCAATAGTCAGAAACAATCGGGCTTTGCACGTACCTAACATCTGTGGTCCAGAGAATCGCTTTTCTCATCAGGAACCAAGCACGGCTTAGCCTCTGTGAGATACCAAAGTGTTGGTGTTCGGCTACGTGCATGGGGATAAACTGAGGCGTAGAAGCATCCAGAAACAGCAAGCAGGCAGGTCAGGGACACAGCTGCACTACAGTCCCAGGCTTCTGTCCTCACCTGGAAACATAAACTCTTGTTTCAGTTTCTCCACAGCACAAGTACTCCAACAGAAACCAGGAAAAATACTGTCTGTTCCCACTGATTTTCAAGCCAGCTGCTAATTGAGACATAACACTAACTCTGTGATGTCAGTGTATGTGACAACTCACACCCATTTACTGTCTATTAGTGTTATTCTTCTTGCTTTGGAAACTAAATCTGGCATTGCATTTTACAGCTTGGGAAAAGATGCTATGAGGAACAAAGCACTAGGATGGAGTCAGAAGTGTCTAGTCATTAATACCAGCCACCATCTCAGTTCTCGAAAGTGAACTCGAAATCCAGTGTCTGGATTAGTGTTTGACAGGAGCCTGTTCGTTAAGGGAAGGAAAGGTCTGTTTTAAGAGAGAATGGCTTGGTAGGACACCTATTAAAATATCAATTACAGCCTATAGAAACAGCAGTTCTGGAGGAACCCTGGAAATGTTTTGTTTGTCTTCTACCCATTCTGTGCAAAAAACTTGTGTAGATACTGATGTCTTGACTTTATTAAGGCGACTCTTGCAAGGCTGACAGACCAGAAATTTTAACTTTCCTAAAGACAAACAAGCCAACCCTACAATTTTTTCCCCTATAAAAACACTACAGTAATAGCCAACATTTCAAAGACTAAGCATTCTAAAATTGCAGCAAGCAGGGGATTGCTCGAAGCATTGTTCATGAGCCAGAGTGCCCCTCCATTTCTGGGGATGCTGCTTCAAGTTGGGTAGTAATTTAGAATGCGTCCGTACTGCAGAGATAAGTCAGCGTATCGCTTCAGTGTTGCCACTAACCAAACATGCACAAAAATGTTCGAGTGTGCTGGCACGTGAAGCCTGCCCTTGCTGGCTCGTCAGCAGAGCAACGCTGCTGGGGTGAGATCAGCTCTTGCTGATCACCGTGCTGCACTGCACAGGGCTGCAGCGGGACAAGGAGCTGCTCAGTCTTCCCTCCTTGATGCTCCCAAAACCTCCCAGGCTGACTTTGGTGTCTCTAGTTGCTCATTCCTGGGTTCTGATACGGAAATTTCCTTCAACTTTCATAAATAGTCAATAATTTTTGGCCTAGCTCTGTTCTTGTAACATTGATATACTGCTTCTAGAAAACATTTCCATCCTGCAGCTAGCTATCGGCAAGGCAGCTCCAATCCGCCGCACCGGTCTGGTCTCGGTGATTAGGGAACTCTGTAAAGTCTGCTAAGTCAGATAGTCCCACGCCCAGGGATCCACATGAGGCCCTGCCACAGTTTGCTGCTATCTGAAATTAACATTTAAGCCTGACAACGTATTTGAGGACCTGTGGTGTAGGATTGGGAAGATTGAGGCTTCAGAGCCAAAACCAAAACCTCCCAGGCATTTTCTCTCCAGAGCTAGATGGAAAAAACAAACAAACAAACAAACAAACAAACAAAAACCCAACAAAATTTCTATATTAATCATCAACTTTGGAAGAGACAAAATCCACTATTCCTAATGCAGCACTTCTAGAATATACATTTTTTATAGGAAGCTGAACCTTTCCCTGAAGCTCCTGTGCCTGACTCAGAGAAGCTGGATCTGGAGTAGACAGTAGCATTCACCATCTCAACCCACCTGTCAAAAGCTGCTTAGGGAGGAAGAAACTACAAAGACTAGGAAAAAATAGGTAGAGAAGGGGGAAGATGCCTGTTTCTTAAAGGCAGGACAGTATGAGAGCAAGGAAGGGTCAGCACTGCCTGTGTAGGACCAGTCTCTTAATTTAATGTACTGAGGGATGCTTCATGCTGGAGGGGAGGCTTTTCATGCAGTGTCGGTTTACATTCAGCCGAGGGAGGAAGGATTACCATCTCCTTTCCAGCAATGTGGGAAGGAGGCCACCATCCCACTCATCTGCAGGCATGTGGAAACAGTGGGGGAAATTAAACTCGCAAACAGCTCACACTGTTTCATGTGTGCACGTCAGAGATTAAAATACAACCAAAGCCAACACTAGCTCCAACGCATTGGCTGCAGTGGCTCCAACAGACTGCAGTCAGTCCCAAATCAGCACTGAATGATAGAATTTTTACAGGTATTCAGACATTCGAAAGCGACAAATGGCAGAGGAAATAGGTGTGTAGCCCTTGCAAAATCTTTCAGCAATATTTTGGAAAAATCTTTGGGAGTTCAGCTTCTGCAGACCGGCCAGACATGGCTGCAAAAGCACACTGGGCCAGCAGCACTCTTTCTGCGCGTGTCTCTAATCTAGCCTACCTCTCTAGCAGCTCCAAGCTAGTTTCTGAACACAGCAAGCTCTCCACTGCCCGTCCTTGCTGCTTACTGGTACAGTCTGTCCACAGGATCGGTCCAAAGGGTTTCACACCAGTTTCAGCCCATGTTCCAATCTTCACACTCTGCTTCGTGGCCTCACGCACAGAGCGTTTCCACAGCTGAGGGAGATCTCTCGTGGCTGCACGAAAGACTTCACTCTCAAGATTGTCTATTGATCATCATTTGTGAGTCCTGCAGTTCCCACTGTTGCTCTCCCATGAACCGTTCCAAGCTACTCTGAGCAATTTGCTGTTTTTTCTTCTCTCCACATAAGTCACTACCTCCTTTTTATGAGTTGGCAGATGATTGAAACTGATATGAGATTTCCAAAGCATTGAAATAATATTTAGCACTCTAATTATATTTTTGTAGGTGCTAGTAATAATAATGTAATATTGATTCATCAGATCTCATGCTGGAAAACTCAGCAAGTCAGCAAGATCGGGAAATGCAAAATGATTTTTAAAGGCACCCTGTACTCCTAACCTGTAATAAAATACTTAAAAATTGTGTTTGTGGAGCAATAGTGAATATTTCCACACATTCTTCCCTAAATGAAAACTTTGAAAAGCAAGACATAGATTTGTATGTGGCAGAATTATGCTAGAGCAATGTTCCAGCAAGGAAGGGGAAAAAAAAAAAAAAAGAGAGAGTGAAAACAATTCATATTAAGTTAGAATAAAAGGAGAGCTGAAAGAAGTCCTGTCCCTTCCGGCCTTATGAGGTGCGTGTGGGATGGTGGGGTAAACTCAGGGGTGAGCATGCAGTGCTGGAGAACAGAAGAATGAGGTCTGAATTGCTGCCTTGTTGGCTGTATTTCTTTCTTTGGAGTCCTTGCTAGTGTTTAAATTAATTTATTTTCCTGTGGCTGCTCTCATGGAATACATTAGCTATTCATAGGCGTTGAGATCTATTGGGCAGGAAGGGCACTGGGCTAGCAGAAATTTGCATTAGGCAGTGTGGTTGAGGGTTCATGTAAGCTCTGCAGCTGAGAATATGACTCTATTTAGTGAGGGATACATTCCCGAGGCTGCAAAACCTCAGAAATTGGTTGGTATTCTTTCCATCGTGCACACGTCTATTCCCTCTCTGCTGGAGATGCTGAGGCAGTGCTCTCACTGAACATCAGCCGACAGCATAAGAGGTGCTTTGGAGATATCAGGGACAGCTTAGCTTTGGGTTTCAGACATAATCAAGGGGAAGAGGAGCTGGGGAACAAGATCCCCAAAAGGTCACAGAGAGAAAGGCCGTCACATCGCTGTTTTAACAGCTGCCAGCTGCACGGGCGTGACAAAGAGACGCTAAATGTCTGGAGGTCCGTGCGAAGCAGCACACGGGGCGCGGGGAGCCCAGTTAAATGAGCGCTCCTCACCTGAGGCAGCTCTGTAATTGCCATTGCCAGTGTCGTGGCTGAGCAGGTCTGGCTGCCTGCAGAGTTACTGTTCCCTGGGCTTGCGTGGTTCTCTTCCTCAGTGCTCTCGAACAGATAAATGCCAACACAATGCGGTAGATAAATATGTACTACCAGTACTGTTGACACTGAAGATCAGGCATTCATACTTAAGGCTTATTTTCCTCATTTGCTTACTTACTTAACTACAGGAAAAAAAGGAGGAAAGGTGCAAGAGGCAAAGTGCTCTTTTTGGAGGAATAGCAGCAGTAATAACAAATCAGCCTAGTTATCGAACTGTTCAAAGCTGTCAGGCAAATTGGGAGGGCAATCTATTCCCCCTTCTAGTCTCTTGTTCTTGAGAGAGCTGATCCTTTTGGCAGAGAATTTGAGTGATAAAACTCATATAGGCTTCAAAAAGATCAGATGTAGCTGTTGATGGCATCAGAGAGGTGACATCCTGAAGCTGGGGTGGGCATTGTGTCTATTTAACAGAAAATCACACAGCCATCTGACGAGCCATAAAAAGTCGCCTCAATTGCCTTTTCCTAGAAGAGCGGCCGCAGTACATAAAATCCAAAAGCTGTTCAGTGGCTTCATCAGGGATCTAACAAGCAGTTTGCAGAAAAAGCATGAGCTTGCAGAGCTGATTTTTAAACAGATTTATGGTTTATTTGTTTTTTCAAGTTCTAGTTACTGCAGGAAACCATTGCTCGACTTTTTTAATGACAGCAAGTGCATGCACATAAGCAGTTTTCCTCCCTCACTGCCCTGTGCTTTTGTTACTGCAGGCAGACAGCTAAGTGGGATATGCAAAAATCCTACTGCCTTGTTCTGTGAAGTACTCACAAAGGCAGAATGTTTATACATTTCACCTCACCGTTATAATAAGAAAACAGAGCAGACATATATGGCTGGGAAAAGCATGATGTGTACGTAAACCCCAGTCCAAAACATAACTGCTCGGTCAGATCTTTTAAGAGCAATGACTTCAGCTCAGCATCTCTGGTAACAGCATTCGTGTCTGCACACAACTTCTAGCCTGTCGATGAGAATGGGTTTGGATGAATAAATAACTGTTTCTCTCTTTTATACCAGGTACACAAGAACAAGTTTGAATCAAATAATTATAGAGCAAACTCTGCAGCCCAGTAGGCTAACATGAAAGAGCATTGCTTCAGAAATCCCTCATATTGTTGGTAAAAGTTTCAGAATTTGGCTTCTCTCATTAGACAAAATGCTGCAGATGTAAGCCTGGATGTGAGGCAGCACTAACAAAAGCTTGGAGGCCTTCAACTTTGGAGGGGTTTTTTTTGGTTTATACTGAACTAAGAAACTTGCTGAAATTGTGGTCTGAGTTTAACGGGGGGGAGGGACACAGATGGCTATCTGTAAAGTTGGTTGGTCTCCAGAAGTTTTCTTTCTATGCTAACTTTACAAACGTAGCTAGGATTTTATAAATAGGTATCATATGAAATGCAACATGGCCTGTGAAATTTAAGCAGCTCTTGGCCTAACCTCCAAAAGACTGATTTGGTTTAGCTAAACCTTGCCAAGTCAAGAGTTGATTTGAAGGCAATTACCGAGCCATATGTTGTCCTCATCTTAACATAAACAGAAACCTTTTTTTATAACACAGCTCCTGCTCTATCACGTGCTCCTTCCCAGGAGCACGGCCCAGTCTCACACCAGTGGCTGTTTCCCCTTTGGCTGTGGCCACCTCTGCCCGCAGACCCCTGCGTGCTGGCTGGCTCCCCCGCTCTCCTTTCAAACGTGTTTTGAGGCTTGGCAGGCACGGCAGCCTCCATCCACACGCGCCCAGCTCCCCGGGCAAGGTGCCATGTGAGCCATTGCCCGTAGCACAGGGAAAGGGGAAGCAGGAAAGGTGCGACCATCAAAGGCAGCGACCGCTGCGTGTGTCCATACAGCCTGAGGTCCCAGGGTGCAGTTCACATGCGAAGTATTAAAAAATTATGGTGATAGTTAAGGGGGAAGACAAACTGGCTTGTTATCTGGAATAACCCAACAGGTGAAAACGGCTTTGAATCTGCTGAGCACTGAGCATTAGGGACCATATATTGCTAGCATCAGCTAATAAGAGAAATATCATGATGATAGTTTTGTTAATACTTTGTGTGCAGGGAGTTCAGTAAACTGTGGTCAAGTCTCAGGAAACAGGCAGAGAGAGAGTGTGTGTCTCATGCAGAGAAAATTTTTTTACCTGGAAACTATTTTGACCAGCTTACCTGTAACCCAGGAATCTCAGATGGAGAATTACTATTCAGAAGTGCTTTTGACAACTGTTTTCTCCCCGGTGTAAAATAACATGCTGAAAATGGTGGCATATGTCATTTGTGCCTTTGGGGATTCATTACAACTCAGCTAACACTTTCTGCCACAGATTCCTTCAGTAGTAAGCCAGTTGCTGAGAAAGACAGTAGTAGGAACTCATGGGGCTTACAGGCATTTGCAAACCTATAGAAATTAGGGAAAGAAAGAAAGAAAGAAAGAAAGAAAAAACATGTAGTCCTTCCCTAGGGAGAAATGCAGTATTGTTCCTCTCCACTGCTTTGTACAGCTGAGATTTTATTGTTCATTCATTTGCAGAGACACATGTACTTTCCCATGAGGCCAGAAAGAATCCACAAAGTCCTTCAATACATACACCTTTCAAAAAAGCCCGTGCTAGTATGCTACCACAAGACCTCAGCAGAATCACTAAGATTTCTGAAGTCTCAGGGAAAATTCAAAATTATATTTAGCACAGAAGATTGTTCCACTACAAGGTACTTCTAGAAATCAACCTGTTGATGGTAAAGATGCAGGGGCAGAACTTGGAGGGCTAGGCTCAGTCTTCAGCATTGCCCAGATTTTCTGCCTGACCAGGAATAAATTCCAATCTTAAGCTTTTTAATTTTTAAATTCGGATGATGATACTGCTGAATATCCTGCAAGTGCTTTGCAACCACGTTACAGGAATGGGCACAAACTGAGAGCATCTCTTATTGGTTCCATTCGTATCCCATCGTATCATATCTTATCATATCGTATATTATCCAGTCGTGTCCCCCTCATCCTAATTGCAAGGCTGTCCCTCCTTTTCAGATGACTGAATATGTCACGGTTCCCTATCAGTAAGCATTACATGGTCTTTAGTGCTGCGGAAGGTACAATTGCTTTTAACCTTAGGGTACAAATCCCTTGGGAAGCCTGTGCCATGACTGCCAAAAAGGGATTTGTGGTGAAGGAGTCACTCGGCAGTCCCAGCGCAGCGCCTGGGGTGTGAGTTCAAGCTACCTGCACACCCTCAGTGTAAGTCCCCTTCTGCTGGCAAAGGGGGAGCAGATGAAGGCAGGATGTGATGGTAGGCATATCACTCCCCCAAAGTACTCCTACCTCCCTGCAAAATGCATTAAGTCTCATATTATAGAAAATATAAGAATAGACACTGATGTATGATAACATGTAAATAACTTCTAATGCCAGCTAAATTATTTATTCTAAATATTGTTCTATATATCTAGGGTGTGTTTTTAAATTTCTTCTCTTCTTTGAGAACTTTAAGCAAACACTCTTCAATATCCATTGTCCTACTGATTTTAAAACCGGATGCTTTCCAATAGATGTATTATTTTTCAAAGACTCTAAATAATTTCTCTTTGAAAAGTTTTATCAATTAATCATAAGTTAGGAAAATGCATTATTTGGTGTGTATACTCTGGACAGACGATGAGAGGTAGCTGCATAGATATTTAAAGATAGGAAGGTCCATTCTGATCAAGTAGTCCAACTTTATGCATATCTCTAAGTACAGAATTTCACCTGATAATCCCTAAAGCAGAGGGAATTTTTTTTTCCTTACTATATTAGCAAACATTACGAGGCCTAAGAACCTCTGGTAGAACGTGTGCATATCTTTGTGAAAGACTTTGCATCTCAATTTAGAGATGATTTAAAGGCAAGGCTTGCTTCCCTGGTGCCAGCCCATCACAGTGCTTCAGGCGAGCAGGCAGCAGCGCAGGGCACACGGTAGGATAATTAGCAGAAAACGCAATAGTGCTTTCTCTTATGCACCACAACTTTAAATGGAGGAGCCTCTTCTGGAAGCTCAAAGCTAGGCAGAAATACGCTCTCTTTTCTTTGTCTCTCTTGTCTGTTTCCTTTCTCTAAAATGCCACTGATATGAAAATGCAATTTTGCTTTGTTCACTGCACTTGAAATGCCCGTCGTATCGTAGCTCTCTTGCCACTCCACGCGCTTCGCTGAAAGCCCTCCATCGTTCCTCCAGCACGGCTTCCCGCAGTCCCTGTAAACCCACAGCAACAGGGGAAATACGGTCAGGTCACAACAAGGGCCTTCCTGCTGTGCAGGGGACCGGACAGAGAAACATTCTTCTGCGCTGCTGATGCTGCGGTAGGCCACATCTGGAGTGCCAGGGGAGCGTACGGCCCCCGGGGCCAGGCTGGGGGCACCTCGCATGCAAAGGTTTGCTTCGTGGCAGATGATGAGCTAACCAAGCTTCAATGATGCTAAATTAGACTTTGGGGCATTTAAAGAAAGGAAGTAAGGTGACATACAGTCATGCTTGGGGGAGGGGAGGAAAAAAAATCATTAAATTATTCCAGATTAGCAAAAAAAATTGGTGAAATAAAAGTGTGGCTTTAAAATGCTACTTTGTACACGGCGTGCAGGAAGCTGCGTCCTGCTCTCCCATCCGTTTTATAGTACAGTAATCCCATTGACTTCGCTGTAGTTTTTCCTGATTTACACTCATCTGAGATAAACACAAAGCCCAGTGTCTTTCCAAGTCATCCATCTTTGTTTGTGGAGAACTACTTGTGAGAGAAACAGCTCAGCCATGCGTAAGGGGAAGTCATAATCTGACTGTAAGATCTGCAATGGCACGTTGTATTATTAGCTCTTGAGCACAAATGAACTGAAACGTACCTTTTTTTTTTCTTTTTTTCTTTTTTTCCCAGCTTTGGATAAACTAGTTTTTAAGCAGACCAAGCTATGTCAATAACCTAGGATACTAGTTTCTCTATTTTGCTCAAATTTTTACTGTCTATTAAAACTTGTGCTGTCCTGGTATATTTTCAGCAGTGAATCTGAGCTGTGCCTGTTAAAATTGGAAAATGCATTCCAAAGATGTGAAAAACTGTGTTTCCAGAAACCTTGGTTTTATTCCCTTCCCAAGGTCCCGAGATAGGTTACAGCTTTTGCTGCCTGCAAGATCTGCTATACAAATTGTGAGCTCTTTAAGACAGGATCTGGTTTTAGTGAATCACATTTTCTCCCTTAGTGTCTGTCTTCTGCTTCCATTGCAAACACAGAAAGAATGTAAAATTATATCTCTTGTGTATGTGCTATTCTAAATTGATGCTGTCTTAGGATGCACTGAAGAATAATGCTTTTCCTGCTGTACACAGTGAGTGTACAAACTTGCACACACAGAAAAAAAAGGTATTACAACCACTTAGGTGTCTTTATTATGCTAGTGTACTTTGGGTAGTGATCGAGTAATGAGGTGAAAAAGATATTATGTATTATTTTATTTTAATTCAAATGAGTTTCATACATTCACCCTCAGAAAACATAGAAAAATATAGAAATCCTCCAGCATCACTTAAGTTGCCTGTAAAAAGCTTTAGATTTTCTTTTTTCTTCACTTGGAAATTTCTGGTTAAAGCGGATGATCTGCATACTGTACGCTGTAATTGCATAGCCTTTTGTAATTCCTGGGATCAGGAATTTCTCAGGTTGCTCCATTCTTCCTGCACAGAGCAAACTGGAAACAGTATTGACCACATATATTTGTTTTCTTTCTCCTGTGTAATGTACCCGTTCCAGCTTTCACTCCTTGCTGCTGCCATGGCCGTGCTTCCCCTTGCTGCAGACGCCAGTGCCAGGAGTTTCCACCTTGCATATTGAATGCCTGTGGCTTCCTATGAGCAGTAGTAACCTCCCAATTTCTTCCTCTACAAGGAAAAGGACTCTTCTTCATTCTGTACTCACTCAGAGTTCATAACTGACAGTACTCCAAGGTGGTGACTTCTTGGCTTGTCTTATCCATGCTTTGATACCTTTCTTCTAGGTTATCATCATCATATATGTGATGAAATATATAGAACTGTATAGAAATTTCACAAGAGAATAACTTTAGATTTTGTACAGTTAATTTATCCTTATACATTAATTTTGCACTTCAGTCTCTGAAGGTAGTTTCATGCCATTGTGTGTAGCAGTTTCATTGAACAGCTCTACTAATAGTAACGGTATCCACCTTTTGACCAATCGATGTGTGTTATGGATTTAATGATTGCAACACTACAATGTCAGCTCAGTTTTCACAGAGTTATTCTTTCACCAGGAACCTTTGGGAATATCTATAACTTTTGGATTTTGCTTTGTAATTCTTTTCTGTTAGAAAATATAAGTCAAGTTATACCCTAGAGAGACTGAGCAAAATTAAGCCTCAGATTGATATACAAAGTAGATAATACCGCTATGGGATACAGCAGTGGGGTACAGCTCACCTTCCATGGTTCTGGATTATTACAGATGTCAATTAATACTGTACCTCATTTTTCTTTTCAGAAATTTTCTTTCTTTAAAAATAAATCTAAAGTAAAACATAGTGAAGCATTCTGACTATTCAATAATAGATATTTCAAATTAAATATCAGTAGTCCTTCCTCAATAAATCCCTGATTTTTACATGTACTAAATTTCTTTAGATTCTGGATTTAGAAAATGTTCAGAATTTTAGAAAATGTAGAAACAGACTAAGATGCCTTCCTTTAAATGCTTACTCTTGAAAAATGCGACCATCAAACATAAATATTGGTCATAGATACAGTACAGAAAACATACCACTGTCACTGTTTCCTTTACTGGTTTTAAATCAGGCCCTACATTTTTCTTCATGTGCAGCCTGACAGTGAGTTGTAATGGTAAAACTGATTATAATAATAGATGCAATAGTGGCTTTTCAGCACTGGATGGATTTTTCACTAACTTATTGAGGTCACTAATTCCTTTCATGCAGGCTATGAATAGAAGTGATTTTCCAACACTAACCTAGAAGAAAAAGAGTCTGTGATCTGTTATCAATTCATAAATCTCTGTCTCCCAGTTCTTGCAAAGTGACTGATAGTCTATTTAAAAAAAAAAAAAAAAAAAAATTAAAAAGTGATGTACTGCATACAGAATCAAAGGTGTAGATTATATTTATACTTCATAATAGCACTTTCAGTACACTAAAAGTAGTACTAATGATTCCCCTGTTATAATTTCCAGCTACAAAACTTGCAAAGGTATGTGTTTTATTTTAAACATATTATGCACACGAGAAGACTCTAATCAGAGTGCATTAGCCTTTTAAAAATAAAAATTAGTGGTACTACAGTGTTCTGAAATATTTGATTCTCCTGACGGCTTCTCCAATGGTACCGTGTCAACCTGTAGTTTATTAGTATTTTGGTGCAGCTGGAGCTGACGGTGTCTATCAGAGCTGGGTGCTACCATTGGGCATGCTAGAGGACAGAAGTACGTATGCATGATTTTGGTATGTGTGTGACAGTCAGTGTGGGAGGTATTTGGTTGCCTAAAGGGACCAGAAGCAGTATGACATGAGGACTGCAACTCTATATTATCAGCGCTGCTTCCAGCACAAATCCAAAACATATCCCCATACTAGCTACTATGAAGAAAACCAACCCTCTCAGCTGAAACCAGGACAGGTAGGAATAAAGAGTATTATAGTAATATTACTACTTTTTATAGCAGTAAGGACTACATAAAGATTATGGAAGAAAATGTAGGCTATAAGCATGCGGGTAACAGCCAGTGTATCTAAACTGCTTTTTGAAGGGCATCTTCAGACTGTGGTGAAGACTAGTTGTGCTGTCCATCCAGAGAGCCAGGTAGGCCCTTGATGGAGGTACAGCCTATGTTTAGAAGAAAACGTGCTTGTCCATCACCAGCAGGAAAATGTGGCATCAAGACACTGTTTAGGTGGCTTAGTGTGCTGCCGGAGCACAGTGCCATATGCAGGCAGAGCAGTAAATGACATTACAATCCTCTTGTTTTTCTCTTCATCAAGTTCTTGAAAGCCCAGATACTGAATTTGCAACATATTTTCACTGAATACCACTTTAAGCACTAATTTAGGAAGGCAACTTGCAATTCTTTTTAATATAAAGAAATACTACTGCAATTTATTTTTAATAAGAAGTAAATCTAAAATTCATGCTTCATCTTTGAGATTCACAGATTATTGTACTGCCTGTGTTCTGAACACAGTCGTACTTCCTTTTTAGTGAGACACTAAAAATAGCCGTGGCTGTAATGTATGTCATGAGTCATAAATCAATAAGAATGTTCTGCAGGACAGCCTATTGATTTAGTGCAATTAAAGTAAAACATCTATGTTGGACTTCTTGAGTGTGTGAAAAGGGTAGCACTTTTGTCAATGGATTGTATTTTAGATGTAGAGTTTGTTCAGTGCTAGTCTGGTTATATTAAAGAAGGATAATATTCTTTATTTTGCATGTTTGCCTATCTTAGGAAATAAGGATATCTGGTTAAAAGGGAGAAGCTAGGCACTAAAGAGAAGTGTTTACTCAAATATGCTTTTTAAAGAGGATGACTAATAACAAATTCTTCATTTAAAGTGCAAACATAACAATTTTTAAGGTGCAAGGCATCAGTGATAAAAGTATTATCCGTGTTTACATACTCAATGTACAATTGAAATGTGGCAACACAGATGAGTTTGCAAATGTATTAATCTAACTTCTGGTTTTGAAAAAAGTGAGAGGATCCACTGACACCATGTGGAAAACTTGGAAAGTGCCTTGTTAAAAAATAGTTTCCTTTCCAACTTGATAGCTTGTTAGATCTCTTTCCTCCCGATTCATCCACTGTTAATAGGAGAGGGTGAAAAGGGAATGATACTCCATGAGGCTGCAGTCTTTTAAAGATGGAAATGCTATTCCTTGTGCCTAAGGTCACACCTACCACAAAAGACCATGGAGCAGGGTTGACTGTGTTGGATTGAAAGAACTCATGCCAACAAAGTCGTACTGTCTGGTCTGCAGACCCAAGAGTCATGGGAGGCCGTTAACTGCAGAATAGATAGTGCTTTGAGGAAAAAAGTGGTCAGAGAGGTCTTGAGTGTATCTGCATGTATTATTTGTCTGATCATAATAGTTAATGTGTCTCACTGTGGGACAGGTCCCCAGCTGTAGGGCCAAAACTCTGTAAACACAGACAAAATATGTTCCTTATCCTTTGGGGAGTGGGAAAAAACACCAGTATTATCTTCCTTTCTCAGTACCTCTTTTTGCGTCTGATGATAATGTTTCTGAGAATAAATCTTCCTCCCCACCTAATTTCATGGTGATGTTTCGACCATCACATTATATAGAACAGGATTTAGTGTTACCTACAGAAAGAGAATATTATCGGATGATGAGTGAACCACAGGCAAGCTACAGGAGAGGACACTCCTCCCGAATTACACCTGTTTTCACTCAATATCCCTAGAGATAAAAATGTCCCCAATAATGTACTAGATGAGACAAGAAACACAAATGCCCAGAGAAAATGACTCAGAAACATTGTTGTCTCTAAATAGAACGGTTTTAAAAGCATGGAAACACTAACAGCTTCCTAGTGTCTCAGGAAAAATGTTCACCATAGCTGCCATAAATAAAACTTTTGTTCCTTCTCTTTCTGAACGATATGTTTAACAGATTCATGATGTACCATTCCTTTTCATGACAAAAACATTTAAGTGGATTTTTGAAAGATTTGTTGAGACATTCAATTCAGCTGCGAAAGGAGAAGCTGCACTAAAAATTCTTTGACTTCAGTCAACTTTTTCCTCAGTGAAGTGTTTCAGTTTTGCTCCAGTGTATGTGATGTCTGCTTTAAAAATAGATTTTCTTTCATTTTCTATGTAATTATTTAAATTGTCTGCTTTCATTATTGAACTCATTCATAATTAAGTGTGACCCATTAGGGTCTTCTGTGGTGCTGTCATTAGCAAGTCTGAATTGTTTGATACATTTTATGCAATTTTTGCTTATTATATTCCTATGGTGTCCTATATTTTATTTAGTATAATTATTATTAAGTTCCTTGAAGAAAGTGTGTAATTAATAAAATGTATTATGAAGCACCAAACATACCCACAGATATCTTGACCCATTCTCATAATTTCCAGTTTATTTTTCCTTTAAGTTGCTTCTTAAAGGGAAATCTATGTTTTACACCACAGTATTATTTAAATGAAAATGCTGCTTAATGAAGGAACCTGATAACTTTTATGAAGACAAACTGAGAAATAATTTATCATTTAGGTCAATGTTTCACAAGTAGGCCAGCAGAAGCTAATGATGAAAAGTGGTTATACACTTATAATATGCAATCACACATTGAATAGTGCCACACAGATGTTCAGTATCTTATGCGAGTTGAGTGAACAATCTCTGTGTAGTCTTAAGGTCTAATCAATCCCAACTGATTTTGGTGCTTATTTCTATTCAATATATCTACTGCTTATTTCCTATGAATTCTATCAGTCTGTCAGTGCTCAGGTGCCCGTAGCATAAAATCATCTGTAGCAGTGTAATAAAATAGCATCTTGGGTTTTAAAGTGTATTTTTGTGTAACAGCAATGCGAGTTCTGATGGACTAATGTTACAACAATGTGATATTCACACTATTTTCAGTGATCCTGTTTTGATCCTGTTTGGGGTCCAGTCCTCCAAGTGATGGATATTTGGAAGGACACCTACACCTAATCAGATCCCTATTTAAAAACTGAAGAAGTCCTCACAGGTCCAGAAGCCTGTCCTTTTCTGGGCAACTGCAGAACCAGGGCCTTGAACAAACCAAGGACTTAAATGAACAGGGTCGTTCCACCAAGCACTTTTATAAAATATGGTATTCACTTTAAGAAACTGAGAATTTTAAAACTGCAGACCTTTGTGGCACTCAGAGTTGAAGACACTAAGGAGAGGATCATCTTTGGTTTGCTGCACACAATTCTTATTTATAATTGTTTTGGCATATCATTTACTCTACGTTCCCTGTTTTTAGTGAGCTTTTATTTTCTACAATATTACCTATTGTTGACCTGACCTTCAAAAGGTAATCAACTTTTCATTTTTCCAGTAGGTTTTGACTTACATATTGTATTTATAGCTCTGTTAATTACAAATTCAAGGTGAATTGGAAGATAGTGCAGCAGTTGTTGAGTGCTTGTGACATTAGAAGCAGTTCCTCCATGACTTGTAAGATGTGGAAATTCTAGTGACCTATATAAGCACTTCAGTAATGCCAGCATTAAAGGACTCAGAGTTTTGTTGGTTATTGTCTGCCCAAGTTTGCCAGACAAGATATACTTGGAGACCTACTACTTCTGTCTCCTTATCTCTGCTACATGTGGAGCTACTCATCATTCCTCATGGGTTATTTAGGGAACTCGGGCTTTTATTACAGAAGGCAACTAAAATGTGAGCAGGCAACCAAATCCTATGACTATACAGAGAATTCTGTGTGGTATTGTGGAAAAATGTGGGCTGGATTACACCATGGCCTTAACTCCTATACCGTAACTTAATACTTAAGATATTCTGACTTGTATATTGGAGAAAGTAATATAGCCTCAAATATTTTAAAAAAACCCTACTGCTTTTCCCTTTTCTTTCTTCAGTTGAAACAGCATGTTATGTCACATTAAGTGACTTTAAAAAGCCTCAGGCAAAGGGTATGAAAGAGGTTCCACTTACCGCAAATATTATTTCCATCTACAAATATCTGATTAAATGGTAGGCAGATAGGGTTTGGAGGACACTCTTTGTGTCAGTTGCGTGGGTTAGAATTAAAGGAAGATTCATAGAAGTTTGTGCGGAAGAGAGGGCGCTTCAAACCAAACAGTGACTTGAAGTTTCCCTGTGCCCTTTTAACAATTACCTTTCAACTTTCCAGCAGAAACCCTTTCCCACATCCCCATTGCATGCTCCAAACTCCACTGTCCTTTTTTTCAGGTGTCTACAAAGTAAGACTTTGGTGTTTTCTTTGTTGTGTTGGCTGCCTATGTTGGACTGAAAAGGAAGTTTAACTCCTTTAGTTCCTTTTAGCCCACAGCTGCTTTCTCTTCAGCACTAATGGTGACCTGTAGGAGTGTCTCCCCCTCCATTTCTTCTCAGAGTGAGCACACCAATTTTCCAGCCTCCTTTCCCCTACAGTGTGCTCTAAGACATACATGAAAAGAGCAGGTACCTCTCTGGAGGTATTGCTGGAACAGTTTATCAGTGTATTGAGGTAGCCCAAGGTAGCCCACCCTGCCTCCAAATCCATTGCAAACCTTGAATCTTCATCTGGAAACAACCAGATGGTTGTTTAGGCAAGACCGAGATTTGGTACTTAGAGTGGCCCTGGTCACCAAGTAGTAGGCTGTCGTGTCTTGGTGGCTGTGGAGCTTGTGTTACACAGATTCCAGCTGTCTAAATTCCTCCAAAGCTTTCTGCATCTGTGTTGATGTGCTCAGTTAAGAAGAATGACATCCTTATCCAGATTTTAGATACACTCCAACTTTAGGTGGTTCTGGGGTTTAATGCATTGTTCTGTGTCAGCCCTGATAGACCACTTTCAAAGATGAACAGATAGTTTCTGTAGCCCAAATAAGTTCCTGAAAGATTGGCATTAAATGTGAAAAACAGTGAGGAAGGAGATAACTCCTTGTCACGCTATTATTGGAGCTGGACATTGCTATCAGGTTGCTACTCTTCATATTGAATCTCAAAAGACATTTGCAAATAAAAGTAAGAAAATTGGAGTAGAAAAATATGCTGAAAAGGTTTCTGCACACTGCTTTTAATAGTGACTGGTTTCAATAATTAGTAGCAAACATACAGATCTATATTTGTGCCTTCAGATATCCGTGTTTAACCAAGTATTAATTAATTAAAAATTAATGTGATTATTCATATTGACTTTCAGCAATATTCTCCTTAATGTATTGGTACAAAATGAGTAAAATCTGAAATAAGAATGGAAACTCTAAGACTTATTTATTCTAATGAACCTCATTTTATTATTTTGAAACCACTGGTACCAAAATTTTGAGACATTGGAAAAGCTATGTTTGAGCAGTGATAAACACACCTGAAATGAGGACCCTAATTTAATATTCCTACATACAGTCTGAGGTGTCTGAAAATGTAGGTTTATGTTTATATATGACCAAATCTGTCGTAAACTGATAAAGCTTGCAACTCCCATGTTTTGCCAATCATGCAGAATTAGTAACAATTCTTGAAAATGATGGCTTAAAGTAATACTTGGAAAATACTTTATAAGATTCTTTTAAGGCTGACCACTGTTCATGCAGTAAGACCTAAGCCTGCTGGTACTTCATGTTAGTAGCTCAGTGGAGATGAGTGGGATGGCTCATGTGCACAGCTTAAGCTTGTCAAAGAGGGGTTTCAAGGAAGGGTTGTTTGCTCCCTCCTGTCAGATTTATGTATTCCCAGGTCATCCAGCAGCTGATGTTTGATCCAGAGCAGGTACACAACTGCATTTCTGCTGATCTAGCAAGAGCAAGCACTGCTGAGTTTATGCTGGTTTTAAGACAGGTTAGACTTTCAGGAAGATACCTGGGCAGCCAATGCTTGATCTGGGAAAAAAAACCTTCCATTAGAATTTAAGCCATCAAAACCATTTTGACACATTTGGAATGACAATGTGTGTTAATACAGGATCAGCGCTTTGTGTTTCATGGTTATGGCATTTTTGATCTGGTACTAGGAACCCTAAAGCTGGATTTACTTTATCACTGAACCTCATCTGAGAGTCAGCAGAACCATACACATGGGCCTTTTCTATTTGAAAGCCCAGACAAAGACACTGATATCATCTGTTTTCTCACTTCTTGTAATGCCGTGACCAACTTTTATTTTCTGATAGCTGATGTGAACACATTTACACAGTAAGTAACGAAATTTATAGAAGCTGTATTTATCTTATATTAAACTGAACTCCTATTTATCCAGTAGACTAGAATTGTTGCAAGTCATTCCAGTCCATCGGATAAGTACATAATTACATATTTAAGAGATAGAAATAAACATATAGTAGAGGTAACGGTGAGGAAGATCTTTAGCTGCTGTAAATTGTTACAGATTCCTTTGGAGTACATTTATAGTAGCTTAAGTTTTAATCAACATTATGCATGTGTTTATGGTCTACACTATTTACATTAAATGAACAATAATGCTGTTAAGGCATTAAAAGAGGAAATTATCTTTAATTTTATTGGGTGAAGAGCAGCTCTTTACCTGTGCTTAATACTATTGATTTTAGTGAGAATATATTTGAATTCGATTATTCTTTTCTTTAAATGTTTGTTAGAACTGTGTTTTAGATGCAACCTAAAGGAGAGCTTGTGTAGGCTGTATGAAAAGCAAGTTTTTTTATCTCAAATTTTGTTGTAATTCTAACAGTTTTGAGTTTCTACACTTAGACATTAGCCTTCTTTCCTCCTTGTATTTATTGTACAAAAATAATGGGATTCAACTAATTGTATTCATTCTCAACAGAGTTAAGAGAACTTACTGAGTCAAATTACTTATTCTTGAATATGATACTCATTAAACATGAAATCCAACAAAGTTAAAGTAGACATTGCTGACCACAGATGAGATATACCCATGAGCCATAGTCTTGCAAATTCTTGTTCTCCTTCTGGATTCTTCTGGGATGTTGAGGCAGCTTGTGTTACCTACCATGACATGCAGTTGCTAGAATCTGAAATGAGACGAGTTAATGGCATTGCATTATCTCCTGATGACAAAGCCATTAGCATATGTCACCACTTTCACTTATAATTCAAGTCTCTGCTTGTTTGGTGCTCATTGCAAGGGAAAATCTGCAAGGGTTTATATTTCCATTTCTTTACAAATGTTTTGTACAGCTTTATAAGGCTGAGCAATGCATTCAAATGAAGGACTAATTTGTGTGTTCTAATGGCTATACATAGATTTGTTGTCTTAAATTATTTAAAATCTTCTTTGTCAACTGGAATGACCTACAGTATATAATTCATATTTGTTATATTAATTATGAATTGTATGAGTTTTTTTACTCTACTAAAAAGAAAAATTTACATAACCGTTCTATACTCTTTTTGAATAATTTGCTTTACAGCAAGTATATGCAGTATATAGAGGCAAGTTTTCATTGTGTTTTACTCTGGGTGAAAGATTTGGGATTGCAAAAAGAAACCTTAGTGGTCCCCGATTTTACTCACCCTCCCAGGGAAGTGAGGGTGAGGCCAGGTAGCGCTGCAGAGCGTGTGAACAGCATTGCATTCCCTGCGACGGGATGAGTTGGATTAAGTTGGCCCTTCAGGGTCGTGTCACGTACAGAAATCGCTGCTCAAACACAGGGCAGCGCCGAGCGGGGAAGTAGCACAATGGTTGGCAGACACCTTAACCTGTCTAGCTGCTGGGGTTTAATTCTGTTCTCTACCTCCCAAAGTCAACGCAATAGACATGAAAGATTTGTACTGAGAATTAGGAAAGAGAGATTTGTCTGACTTTGGTGAGGCGAGGGGCCAGCAGTGAAGGAGGGCAGGAAACGTGCTCAATGCATAATAGTTGGAAAAAAGCAAAGGGAAGATAAAGTAGGAGAAATGAAGACAGAAATGGATGGATAATTGTCCTGGGTGGAGGCAATAATGAAACACTGATCTTTTGAAGTGAAGATCAGGAATTTGTAAGAAGCCATAGGAGGGGAAGAAGTTATTATGGTCAGAGAGAGAGTCAGTTAAAGAAGGGGACATAGCTGTAACAACTTGAAAGTAGGATATAATTGACTTGCCAGAATATCAGTCAGTGAAAATGACTATATAAAGCTGCATTTAATTTATAAAATAAACAGGTTGGATAGCAGACTTAACAAAGAATACCTTAAAATCAATGGTCTCTTCATAACAAGATACTTATTTTTTTAACTTAACCTACTTTGGAGTCTACAAGTGAAATAGTATGGCCTATATTCACTCTACCTAGCTTTAAGCATTTAACTGATGGATTAAGTTAGATCGAATACCAAATTTAGGTAATTAATTGGTATTTAGTAGAGCAGTCATCTTCCAGGAAGAGCCTAAATGCCTTAAAAGTATCCAAGAAATAAAAGCTTTAGCAGAAAGCATTCGCCCTCCCAGCATATGTGCTTCATTTTATTGTCTTCATAGGTATTCATATTGTCTAAACTTGTGTTTTAAACTTGTGTTTTCATTATATGAATTCTTACAGCCTTTCCTATTTTATAAGATTTATTGCTAAAGCTATGGCCCCATCTATGTTAAATGTCTACCAGCATAGAAGATATTCAGCCAATTTAGCCATCATCAGCTGCCAAATTCCAATTTAAACAACTTCAAAATTTAGCACATGCAGTTCAAGTTCTTTCCCTCCCCAGTAAAGACCTTCAGGCGGAGAGAATACAGCAGTGGTGACATTTTATTCATTATTATTCACTCATTGTTCCTTGTGTTATTCTTCTATGCTTTTCTTTTTTCCCTCCAGCTCTCTTTCTCTCGTTTTACAATAGGAACTGATGAGGACGCTCCGTTACAAGGAATCATGGCATAGTTCGTTCAGGGCTGACCATGCACTGTGTAAATTAATTGGCAGTTGTTAATAATCTGCCTTTTCTCAGTTGGGTTAAAGCAATCTGCACTGCTCAGGGTTATTATATAGGGCAAACACAGCATCATAATTGCAAGAGAAAATACAAAAAATGCAGGATGGTTTTGGACTGCAGACGTAAAGAAGGGCAGCTTTCTATGTCTCCACTCTGATATCTTCAAACATTTAAATCTCTCATTGGTTTATTTTGACCTTGGGATGATAGTTTGGGGGTTTTTAACCTGTTCATTGTAGGTTAAGTTTTCATTAAATTTACAATTGTGATTTTCTTCTTACAAATTCAAGATATTAGCTGCTTAGGAAATAATGTGTTATTTAATATTCCACAGATAGAAAATGAGTAATTAGGCTTCCCTGGAAGTACCTAACAAAGGAAGAAAACCCTCACTGCCACCATTTTATGTAAGCGGTGACCAAGGCAGAAAGGTGAATGATTTCCCACTGCATCTGTATTTCCAGGCTGGGGGCTCATACACAGGATCTACGTAACATTTAACTGCCTTAAACTTTTTAAATTTTCTGTAGAAATCTGTTTTTGTTCTAATTCCATGTAAAATAGGTTTATGTACCCTCGGCCTTGCATGGTGCTGAGCAAACTCCATTCACTGACTTTGGTAGCTGAGAGCACTCAGCATTTATTAGATGAAATCCTTTCTAATTATAAATGAGGAATGAGTCAGGTTGTTCCAGTCATGATAAATGAACCTGATTAAACATTTTGTGTCAAACATAGCACAGTGAAAAGGAAAGTTAAGAGTAAAAGTGGATTGAAAGGCTGCATAATTACCAGGAATGGTGCTCATTCACTTCAGGGACGTAGCGCTGTGCAGCAGCATCAGCCCTCTGAGGTTAGAAAGAGAATTAAAAACATGGTACTGGCTCTGTTCTCCACTGGAAATTAGCCTGACAGCATGTGTATTTAGCTTTCTGGCTTCCAGATATCCTCTGAGCTTTGTGTGGTTTTGCTGTACATGCCTCAAATTTTAAAGGTGAAGTGAATGACTCCTGGTGACCTGCTCAGCCCTCAGCTGAAGGGTTCATGAATCTTCTGCTAGAATTGCCAAGGAGGTGCTAACACAGGCTTCTGAGCAAAAAAACAGCCAAGGCAGATAAATAAAAAAGGACATTATTAATAACTGAAATAATTTAATCGGTTCTCTATAATGCCATATTTACACTATATTTTAATTTATTCCAAATCTTAAATATCTGATTTTATTATTGTGAATGGTTATTAAAGCATTTTTTTATCCGATGAATTTCTACCTACATTTCTATCTGTGAATGACTTTTTTATAGCATGTCTCTTGATTGAAAAAGCCACATTGTTTGCTTTTAAGCTTTCCAAGGAGTTCTCATATATACTGGCAAATAAGGGGATGAGGAAAAGAAAGAAAAGTATGTTTTACTGTTTTGTAGAGGATTAATAAATAGAAGATTTTTCTGTTGCATAGACTCAAATTTATAGAGCCATTGGAAAATGTTTGCTGTACAGGACTGGAATTTTTATTCCTTGCTGGGATTGTTTGCTGTAAGATTTTTTGCCATAGCTACATTGCGAGTTTCAATATGCAACATATTTTAGTATGGCCACCAGGGGAAAACTGCAAAGCTGGCAATTAGCATCTCCCATGTTTCAGATGAAATATCAATAGCGCAAAAATCTGCAATCCCACAAGGACGCATCCATGAGCTTGACTCTGCATACACCATTAAAATACTGGGGCTATGCAAGGGCTGCAGAATTAAGCATTTGTGTCAGGATCAGGCATGGGAGAATGCAATGAATATGTGAAAGCCTTTGACATTTAGCTAGTCTCTAGCATTTTCTTGGCCTGACTGCTTGAGAAACCAGTATAAATTGAGTTACATGATGAAGGACATAATGCAGTACATGCTGTGTTTCACGACAACATGCTTTTCAGCGGGATTTGTTTTGGAGAGCAGGTCATGCTGCAGGGCAGCCTCCACCGGCAGCGCCATCCTCTAGCCTTGTCTGCCTCCACGGCCTCACATCCCTGCACAGCTCATCAGCAGGCTGGTGGGATCTCGTAACAGGACAGGGGCCGTGCAACTGCACGGCAAGCCTGGGAGATGCCAGGTGATGAGATGTGTTATAAATACTGCCTCTGTTTTGACAGGACTGGAATATGAGTACAGGAATAATGCTTTTCTTCACTGATCACTTCTCACCTTCCATGGCACATCTGAATGCATTGAGCCATAAATATTATCTGTGGCCATTAAAACATTGAGTCTTACTTTTAAGGTAGCCACAGTGCTTGTCTCTTTTCTGTCATTGTCACTCCTCTTTTCCAAAGCACAGCTGCATTTCTCAGAACAAATACAAAATCCTCATCATAATTTTGTCATGAAAATTAGGATATGGCAACTCTCACTCTGGTTTTCAGTTTTAAAAAAATGTCTTATTGTTTAGTTCATTTGTTTTGCATGTGGAGTTCTGGGGGTATCCAGGAAAATAATTTCTCTTGTGGTTTATTAAAATCTCTCAAACTCTGTAAGCTGAGAACAAATAGGACTGAAAACATCAAGCATGGTTTGTACTGCAGAACTAATTCAGTCTTCATTTTGCTGAGGAGCAATATGATACAAAGATATGGAATCTTTGATTACTTTTAAAAATATTCCATTTCTACCTCCTGATCACATTTTAAGGACACATTTTTTTAATGATACCCATTCCACTAAAGAATTTCAAAGGCTTTGCGTACTCTGCAAAGTTATCATATAACAGAAGAATATGCTTTTAGAAGGATATAATATGTACCAGATCGATTACAGACTGTTCAGTTTATTATAGAATGTACCCAAAAAAAAAAAAAAAAAAGAAGCTTGTTTGTTTCTCTGTCTCCAAGGATTACACTTTAAGAGAAATTAAATAATCCTGTTCCATATCTCTTTGGACATGCATGAATATTTTGAGTTCAGAAAATATAAACAATAATCAATAGAGCAAATGTGATATTCTGTTTTCTTCAGAGCTTTATAATTTTAATAGTGATCTTTCTTTAAGTTCTATTCACAAAACATCTTGGATGAGAAGACTGTCAGTGTGTTGTAATGTAGACTTTTATACAAGAGGTATTGCCATCACACCCTATTTAACTACTGAATGTGTTATTAAAAACTAATTTCTTCTTCTTCATTATTTTTTGAGGATTTTTTATTTGATTTAATATGGATAAAGTCACCCAGAGGTTGAAAATTTAAAGATTATATTTCTTTGTAAATGTAACTGAATCAAGATCTTTTTAGTTCCCTTTGCTATTTTATCATTGTTTGTCTAAAACAATGAGAATGATCTTCTATCTGTTGCAGTCCACTGTAATTCAAGACCCTGATCACCTTCACCATGTGTTTCCCCCATGAATGTGGCTAGGCTATTCTGAGCTTTTCTTCCCCCACACCTCTTTGGCTTTGTCTCAGCTTAATGCCTTCCTGGATTTAGCTCCTAAATTCTCAAAAAAGTGAGGGTTCATTAATAATAGGTGTGCAGGGCATAATCTTCAGAATTGCCTGGATCATGTTGGTAAACTATGGTACCATCTGGAAAAAAACCAAACCAAAACAAAACAAAAAAACCCCATATCGTTATTAATGTCAAGTAACCATTGTTCAAAGACAAGTCAACCTTCAAGTTTATTGACAGGAGTATATTGATAAAATCATGCTTAAGATTAACAGCCTGTAAAAGAGAAGGTTGAGTGAGTTAGGGAAGACAGGTCTTATAAATGGCAGAGAATGGACCAGGAAGTTGGATGCATAGTATAAAACATTATTCTGTAATCAACTGTGGCACAGATTATCCCAAACTAAGAAGTATGTCCTTAAAGCAGAGGAAATACTTTAGCTTTGTTCTCATCAAGATTGGGTTTTTTTCTGGTAACTGTGTTGGAAGGCATCATGCTCCTTGATTTCTTGGCTCATCTAAGGACTGAGCAGGAGTTGCTGCAGACATTGATGAAAAATAAAATTTAGTCAGAGGATTAGAAGGATTAGAAGGATTTTTGTAAGTGTTCAAAGAATGAGGATCTGAAATGAACTTCCAATATAAGGATCGAGAACGTGCTAGTTTCCATCTGAAGGCTCGATCAGTTGATGGTCAGGGTTATTTGGCATGGAGAATTCCATCAGGAGGCAACTGGATTTGAGGACCTAAGCAGTTCCGCCTAGTCTTCTTTCTCTTCTGGTGGGAGTTGGTCTGCCTGAAAGCCTTTTTGTCTTGAACAAACTCTGGAGTCCTTGCACCAGGGAAGATCCAGTAAAACAATGCTGTCAGGATCCTTTTGCCTGTGGCTGCCTAAGAAAGCCTGCCTAGAGGTAGTTAAACTGGCAACATAAAGCCTCAGGCTATAGGCACGTTTAAGTATGAAAATCCTGCTTACCTCCTGGAGTGATATTTCTGTCACCAAATCAAGAAAATGACTTAATGACTGTGGTTTATCTCTCTCTCAAGCATGTACCGCGACTGACCTTGAACACCTCAAAATCATTCCTGGGTTTCACAATGCTCCTATGTGGTAGCAAAAAAATTGATGTTTTACAGTGGAGGAAATGAGGCAAGGAGATTTTTTTTGGTAGAATTTAATGCACGCCCTTTGTCCTGGTAACAAAGGATTTTTACATGTACAAATAAACTCTGTCTCCAAGAACAGACAGAGTGGCAGAGCTCTCTGCTCTGTGCTAGCTACTACCACAGCAGCTCGTTTCAGAGCTCAGGTAGCTTTGCAGAGCAGTGCTTTTTTTTGGTGGACATACCTGGGAAGTGTGCCTGACTTTCTTGCCACAGCAGGGAAGACAACTGGCACTGGCTTTTCTGAGTCCTCAAGCCGCTGCCTTGTTTCAGATTTGTACCTGTGCTTTGACTATATTGAGGCCACTTTGCAAACATACGCCCTGAAAGCAGTGGAGAAACTGCCAGTAATTACATGCCTGCCTCGGTTAGTGAAAAAATGGTGAAAAGTAACTGAGACTCCGATCAGCTGTGATTGTCAACACCTCCCTCAGTGTTGGCAATCTACTAGCAATGCTAAAACAGTCTATAATCTGGCACTGGCTCAAGAAAATATCACTCTAAACTAGTAGTCTTGCCAACAGCTATCCTATTTCTAATCTTTTCTACTTAAGTAAGGTAATCGCCTTACTTCTACCCCAAAAACCCAAGAACATTTGAATATATTTTAGTTAGACTGATGGGTGTTCTTATAACAACTAAGGACAAACATACACACTTCTGGTCTGTCAGCAGAATTCAACCTAATTCATTAAGAGCTGTTGTTAATATGCGTAAAGAATCTGGCAAACAAAGCTAAATTGAGCTGATTTTCAATTCTCTCTTCTCAAATGCATTCTGCAAAAGTTGGGGTGAGTGGTTGTTTCCTCTTACCAGACATTCTCGTTTCAGTCCTGATTGTTTGAAGTTTTTATGGTATTGTTATTATACATTTCCCCCTTGAAGTACAAAATGAGCCATTACTACTAGAGAAAGATCTTTCTTCATTAGCAGTGTTCACCAGAGACTTTGGAACCATGCTTGTTTACCCTTTTATATATGCATATCTGCATGAAAGTGTGTGTGTATCTGTTTGTGTATATTATGTGTATGTGTCTGAATAACGGGCTTTTCCTCTGTTTCTCTGTATCAGATGATGGTCATAACTTCTGATCGGTTTCTTCTTTTCTCTTTAGTTGGCATCCTCCTCCACCCTTGTATCCCGATTCCTAACAAATGTTTGCTTCCTCCTAAAAACATCAAATCCATTTCTGACATACTTTGTTTTTTTCTTCACTGATTGAAATATGATTATTTCTGCCTAGTCTATTGAAAATCTGTAATTTTCCTTCCCTCCTGGAATCTCTCCATGGGAAAGCATGGGGAAGGAGGGCTTCATTACCTCTTTTTCCCTGCCATGCACTGTCCTGCTGTTCTAATTTAAGTGTGAAGGCACCATAAAGATCTGTAAACATTCTTGATCATAGACAATTTAGGAACAATGAGATGTAAGCACATCCAAATGTGTTGGAATTTTATGGGAAATGTCAGCAAAGTCCAGAAACTTGCTATCTGCTGAAAAACGCTGAGGAAGTGAGGAAACTGAGCTCTGACAGGTTTTTTTAAAATTTAGCAGGCATAAATTAAGATGTTACCATCTTTGCTTTCTGCCCACAACTTCGTTAAAGGTTATTGTCCCAACAGCAATGGAAGCAAGAGCAATATTCCTCTGGTGATTCCTCAGCCACTGCTATTCAGTCCTATGCTTTGTCCTAAAGCACCTTAAACAGAGGTTTATGTTAATACCCCCCTGTGAATGGCAGCACCTGAGAAACTGGTATGTGTTTTATTTCTGATGTGTCTATTTTGCCTTGAAAGCACAAAGTGGACTGCAAGTATTGATATCGCCTTCACCCATGTATGCTGTATTCAAGATGATAAACTGTCAGTCTCCAACTGCACTTTTAAAAAGTGAAAAACAGGGTTAATGGGAAATTAGGAAGCCTTCAGCTCAGCTTGAATATTTAAACTATTTTTATTAGTCCTAGCAGGGACTAACGTGTTGCTCTCCATAAAGTAGCTTTCGGTATACGTGGCCATGCTGCCTCCATATCGTCAAAAAGATCATGTTCCATCCCCATGATGCACGGTATAAATGTCTCCAAGATTGTTCCCATGGCTTGCTTTATTATTATGACCACTAAGAGATTTTATACGTAGACTAAGCGGTTTAGATGCTGGGATTTTTCTTTTGTTCGTATTTGAATCGTACCAATTAATTTTACCAGCCTGGTGTGTCACTGGCACTGTTCTCCTTCATTACCTTGTCGGGTAAAGTTGAATCACGTGCAGAAGGTCTGGTGCCTTATTGTTGCATATGTGTGAACAGCTTTAAGTGAATACAAGTACTAAAAGATTTCACGTAGCTCCTGTTTCCAGAGAAACCAGTTTCCTGTTGTCTGGGCATGTTCAAAGAGGGTAGGTCAACTGTAAACTAAGCATAAACTTTGCTGTGGCTTCGCACTGAGAAAACAAACAAGAAAAAAAAAGCAGTTATGATGGAAAAGCTGATTGTGGTAACAAAGTATGAGAGCAAATTCTTTTAACACTTGGATTGGTGAATGGGTGAAAGGGCATCTCCAGGGATAAAAGCAGAAGCTGATGGGAATGTTCTCACTTTTCTCAGTTTGTTTGATTAATTCTCTCCCTTCTTTCTTTATCTGTTCTCCTCTACACAGCTGTTTGATTTGGACCAAGGGAAGGAAGGTGGGGCAGGGTAAGATATGTCTTGGGAACTCTAATATTTAGATATTGCTCCTTTTTCTGTCCTTTCAATATGGGAGACAGAGCATTTTAAAAACCTTTTCTGGCATGTAAATTCTCTGGGATTTAGATATTCATTTATCAGCTTTATCTTGCTTTATCCACCTATGAACATATCATAACCACCTAAAATCCTATGGTTTAGATCCTAGTTCCTGCTATTCTCCCTCAAAATAAGCTGGACGTTTCATCCTGTGTAATGATCCCATGATACCTCATGCTAACAAGGACAATAGTGACCAAGGCCGCATTTGAGTAGCTCATTAAAAGAGGAGGACTGGATTTGCTCGACCCTTTCCCATCACCCCAAATGTCTCAGCTCATCATAATGCTTAAATGTACCTGATCTGCAGCAAAGAGCTTTGGAGCTAAATGGCAGGATGTAAGCAAGGGGAAGCAAGTGTTAAGGAAATGAATGATCTCTAGAGCGTCCCTTTTTCTTCGGCTGGTTCAATACAGCAGTCTGTACTTCAGTGTTGGTTAACAGGGACTGTCATTAAGAGCTATCCATCATTTTAAGGCACAGCATTCAGAAAGCATTAGCTCCTTATGGGTAATAAGCATGGATCAGTACATGTCTGTGCTGCCTGGGAGATAAGAAGTAAACATATTGTTCCTCAGAAAAATAGAGTATAAAAAGTCTGATTTGCTCTGGATGTGTGTTGTGCATTCCCACTTGGTCTACCCCAGATGTAGACAGACACCCCTGTCTCCCTTATTCCATATTTACTCTTTCAGTGCCATTATTTCTTCCAGGTACTGGATATGACTCCCAGTACGCTCAGGTCAATGGATGAAAAATGCCTGGTACTGGGGCTGTTTGGGGATAGCTCTGCACAAGTCAGCAAATGGAGCTGACAGACCAGCAAGCAGGCCAAAGGGATGGCAAATGTTGAGCTCTCACTTTAGCCCTACCTGTTTGGTCTGGCTGCCCAGCTGCCAGTGTTCAAACACCTAACTATCTCCATTTAATATTGGTAAAATTAGAAATTACTTTAAAAGCTATTTGTTGGTTGAGAAGGGGATAGCAGGCAGATGGCAGAAGCCTCACTTCCTTAAGAAACCGGGCTAAACACCTTGTGTTCACCAGTGGCAGCCCCACAGCAGAAGGACACAGAAACAGAATATTTGCTGAGGGGTGTGGGGGGGTTGCCTTTTGAAGTGCAAAAGACTTGTTTTGACTGATGGGTCAACATCACCAGCTAGAATAGTGACTCAAGGAAAACTTGATGGGGGTTGTTGGGGTAGAGGTCTCTTTACTTTCCCAGTGACGGGAAAAGGTTTTCCCTTTGTAACATTTCCACAGTTAGTTGGGCTAAGAAGTATACTCTCTTTAGCTCTGTCTGTATGAGTCTGTCTATTCATGAGAAGAATCATAGAATCATAGAATCATACAATGGTTTGGATTGAAAGACACCTTAAAGATCATCAAGTTCCAACCCCTCTGCCATGGGCAGGGACACCCTCCACTAGACCAGGTTGCCCAAAGCCCCATCCAACCTGGCCTTCAACACTTCCAGGGAGCCAGGGGCAGCCACAGCTTCTCTGGGCAACCTGTGCCAGTGCCTCACTACCCTCACAGGGAAGAATTTCTTCCTAATATCTAATCTAAATCTACCCTCCTTCAGCTTAAGGCCATTACCCCTTGTCCGATCACTCCATGCCCTTGTAAACAGTCCCTCTCCAGATTTCCTGTAGGCCCCTTCAGGTACTGGAAGGTTGCTATAAGGTCTCTCTGGAGCCTTCTCTTCTCCAAGCTGAACAACCCTAACTCTCTCATCCTGTCTTCATTGGAGAGGTGCTCCAGCCCTCTGATCATCTTCATGGCCTCCTCTGGACTCTCTCCAACAGCTCCATGTCTTTCTGGTACTGGGGACCCCAGAGCTGGACCCAGTATTCCAGGTGGGGTGTCACATCAGCCCCCAGTAGACTAGGTTTCTCAAAGAAAGTCCCATGGTCTAAGTAGCCAAACCCCCAGCTGTGGCACCAGTCCTGCCTGTAACCTTTTGTTGACGTGCCAGTTTTGACTGGCCCTTTCAAGCCGTTCCCTTTGACTGGGAGGAGTGATGAATCTGGTGTCCTCGGTGACATTTACAAAGTACCAGGGAGTACACTGAACATAAGAGTAACATTTAGTACAAATATGAAGATTATTATATGTGAAGTAATACCAATTTTTTATTTCACTTAGTGTAAGTAGTATCTCAGACCTTGAAGCTTCAGGGTTTTAGTAAATTCTCAGAAATTTTTTGCAAGGTATTTGTTCTCTATCTGAATACTTTATCAATACTAGCTTGCAATTTCAATAAACCATCTTAAATAAAATACAGCATGAAAGTATACATGAAAGTTTATCTCATACCATCTTCCATGCTGTACTCTGTGCACTTCTGCTGTCTGCTACTCTGTTACTTCTATTACTCTTTTGCATATTATTTTCTCATTATTTTAGCACTCAGCTCTTTATCAAGATTTGCTTTTTATCAATATTCCAAATGATTGTTCCATGACAAGCTGTATTCAGAAGTAGGTATCTTCTGAAAAATCGTCTGGGCACTTCCATTTTATGTATCCAGATGAAAAGAAATTTATTTCTTTTTTGTAAGGTGTATTGTATTTTAATGCTTTTGTGTTTTTAATAATAGCAATATACTTTTCAAAGATATTTTAATAGATGCTAATAATTTGTTATCAGTTTTGTAAAACACTTAAATCAGTGATCCTAATGCCATACTTTTCAGCTATTTTTGGATTTGTTTCTTAAATGTTACCCAGTAAGGTTTTCTGAAGTCTGTTTAAAGTGGATATTATCCCCATTTTATAAACTTGGATCCTTGCCAAGTCCACACATTTAATCTGTCCTGTGCCTGGTAACAGATAACATACTATTTGCAATTCACATTGCAAAGTTTAATGATGTGAACCCATAGATTCATTTTTATCTCCCTGTGTTTACACTGTCTGAAACAATGCAAGACATTATGAATGTATTTGCTGTATGACGATCCCCAAAAGTAAAGCTTAGCTGCCCCAAGAAATGCTCCTGAAAACCTGCCGTTGCTCTGACTTCCTTATTGTCATTAAAAAAATAGATTCTTTACTTTGCTTATTTAGATTCAATAATTAAAACACTGCATGGTGAACTGGGGAACTGTACCCAAGTCTTTCTGGAAAAGCTGAAGCACTAAATACAGTGACAGACACTGGTGCAGGCGGCACAGGGCCTTTTTTTGAAAGTGGGAAACATGGAAACAGGAAGCTTTGTCTCTGATGGTCTTTCTAATGAGGTTGAGGACTGGAGTGAAAAGCCTATATGGGAGTGTTACTTCTTCCTAGAAAATTACAAAGTGGTAGACTAAACATTGTTAGGCACATTATTTTCCCAGATCCTTCCCTTCCTTGCAAGCTTCCCTTTGTCTGTCTGCGTTGTGGATCTGTAAAGCCATAGGATTTCCAAGGAGAGGTTTTAGAACAGAGTACTCTCCATGGCTCTGGAGTGGTGGGCAAGATGACAGGTCCTTTGGGGGTTACAGCACTGAGGACACTAGGCCCCTGGTCAGATTGCCCCAGGAGAAAGCCTGAAACTGAACCTGTTCCTAGGTGGGCTTTTGTGAAGCATTTTTCAGAAAGACATCCTGATTCCTGACACCAAGGTGCTGCAGTTCACCATTGCCTTTCTTCAGGAACTGCTCCTTGATCCTCTGTAGACGGAGCTGGAGGACACAGCTGGCAGCATACCTTCCTCGAGCTGTTGCTTTCAGTGCAGTGTGAGACAAACATCGCACCCCACTGCCCTTACAGAAGGCCATCATCACGGGGATGATGTTAAGGGCCCTTTCAGAGAGCAGAGGTGAAATACAATATTTCATGACTATTCTGGGGGAGACTAGCTGTTGCTGATAGACCCTGTAAACAACCCAGCTAGGAGGGAAGTACCAACACCAGCACCTTTCCCTCCTTCATAAACTCCTTTGTCAACTCATTTACCTGACAAAAATTCAATATAGTTTTATGATTCTGTATAGTTGTAAGGTTCAGCAGCACTATAAGAAAAATCTCGTGTTTGTTTTTCACTTTATAGTAAGTCCCATCCAATTCAGGAAAGTCTTTTTTTTGTTAACAAACAACTTGTAAATATCTTTGAAGGACATCTGCAGAGAGTCAGGATAGCTTTTTGTTGAAAGCAAGGACGTCTTGGAGTCATGTTGACTGGATGGCTCCCTTTCAGGCTGATATACTGTGGAATGCATCATGGGTCAGTGTGACTGCTGAAAATTTAGAGCACAGAAGGCTTTCTGAGCATAACAAAAGCAGCTTATTTGCAGTGACTATCTATTTTTGCAAAAATACGTTCGTTGAAAGTGAAGTGGTTCAGTAAGACTATGATTCAAAACAGTAATTTAGTATGCCCAGTTATAACAGTCCACATTTTAATGTATTTTGTATGAGAAGAATCTAGTGAAATGACACTACTCTATCAATAAAAATAAAATCAAAGTCTAAGTGTCACATGCTTACTCCTTCAGTTGAAATGAAGTTATCAGCAAGGAGAAGTTATACTTAACAAACAGCAACCTTCACTGACTTCAACAACAGTTTAATAAGAAATCGGGGTTTTTGAGAAAAGGAAGAAAAAAGTCAGGTTTCATGTGAAGCCCATGGTACTTTGTAGTCAAAGTCTGTACCACTAATTTCATATTTATTCCTTTATAACATTATTTGAAAAATAGAGTTATTTCAGAAATCGTCTGTTTCCTCCTATGTCAGTATTGCTTAGAGATGACCATGCATATCAGAATATTATTATATTGATAGTAATTGCCCTGAAACATACATATATTTGAAAATTCCCACCTTGTTTTAGGAGACAAAATTAGGATAGTCAGACAGACAAAAATCAAGAAAAAACAAAGCTAGCTCCATCTTATGTAGAGGATAATACACATAATATATGATGTAAACACCATGTATCATGCCATGTATTTGTGTATACTTTTGATGGAAGAGATCTGTTGTGGACACAAACTACAGTTCCTGTATACTAAGATTCTTCTTTGTGCCTAGGGAATAAGTTTTAAGTTAGACATTTTTCAGTGCCTGGTACTAACCATGCCTTATTTTAAAGAACACCTCATCTGTAGTTCTGCAAGAAATGAATATTTTTGATACAAAAGGGTACAAATTGATGATAAAACCATGACTGTTAAACAAGAAATGGATTTGTGACTCTAACAAACATACACTTTAGTTTTACCATGCTATTTTCTTTGGTACCTCATTTACCTCTATATTAATGATGTAACAATGCCATTGTGCTACAAGAAAATAGTATTTTACCATGCTGGGGTAAGAAAAACAGCAATGGAAGGCTAATTTTTTTTTTTTTTTTTCCAATCTGTTAAATCCCTCTAGTTCCCGAGGAAGAAGGTCAAAAGCATTATAAGCACATGAAAATAAACAGAGGACTCAGAATTTGTTGCTTCATACCAGGAATTAAGTTTGAAGAAAAAAATAATGTAGTTTTCAGGGCTGATTTTAATGTAATATATAATGAGTGGCATTCATGGATCAAGAAATACCAGAAGATGATGGAATGGGCATGGAAAAAAAATTACTAAAACTGAATGAGATAAGTAGACATAAAGGTACATGGGTTATGCAATAACATGACACATCAGAGAAATTATATATTATATTATATTTGACTCTTCTGTAGACTTTTCTGGTCATGCTGGGACATAGAGCAGAAGCTCTACCATATAACGAGGGGTATGAAAACTGCAGTAAGTTTGGTCACAATGGAATATTGTAAACATCCAACTATAGCCTGTCCTTACTAGTAGCAGCAAGTTCCAGTTATACTCCTTTTGTCACCAGATAGTCAACAGACCAAGAAGAGGTGATTGTCTTCTGAACTTATTTTCAGCAAAATATTATAGAAGTTGCTATAGAAAACAGACTGAATGTTCATGAGTTTATTCAGTTTAAATTGAATCGAAGAATAAACAAAAATAGGTCTGTAGTTAAAGACTTTAATTTTGAAAAGGGATGACTGAGAGATTAAGAAAACTAATTAGTGAAGTCAACTGGAATGAAGAGCTAGAGGATTTTAATATAGACAAGACTTGGAACGCACAGGAGGCTGACCTAGAGTGCATGCAAAACCTATGAACAAATTTTGAAAGGAAGAATAATTAGGGATATAGTGGTTAAATCATGGGTTTACTAAGGTTGATCATGCTAAGGTGGTCTCTCTCTTTATAAATGATTTTCTGGAAGGAAAAAACCAACCAAACAAAAAAACCCCACAAACCAACAAATAACTTTCTACAAACAAAGCTAAATTTAATCTGTCAGGATTTCAGAAAAGCATTTAATATGGTGTCACACAGGAAATTATTAGGTAAACCTTAGAAAATGAGGATTAATAAAAGAATTATGGGGTAGTGGACCATAAAAGAATCTAGCTAACAATAGCAGGCTTTGCTAAAAGGACACTATTGGTCTAAAAGGGATTTTATTAACAGAATTTACAAGGATTATTATTAGGACAAATTGTATTTAATGATTTCTTTAATGGTGTTAGTGTAAAATACAGGAGGTAGATGAATTTTCAGTATAAAAGATGAATGGAATATCATAAAAGAGTACAAAAAGATGACACCTAAGATTATCTGATAAAAATTACATAGTTTTGTACTAAATATTTCTGCTATAATTTGGAGACTCATCAATGTGAAATGTTGATGGAGATAAAACAGCATGGACTAATTAAACTGGTGTGACCATGTCTCGAATTTTATGCACAGTGATGGTAATGAATATTTAAGAACACAAATTGGAGTTGTGTTAGGAACAGAAAATGATATCGTTTTACCAGTTGTATTAAAAGACTTTTTTATGACAGAAAAGAGAAAGAGCTTGATACAAAGAAAAATGTGTGTTGATAAATGATTACTTTGTTCCAAGGTGCAAACACAAACGTGGTAAAAGAGATACTTTACTGAAAGAGCAATCTTGGCACAAGAGTAAATGGGAATAAATTGGCCATGAACAGATGTTGGCTGGAAATTGGAAGATGTGCCTTATTACTCAAAGGTGCTAGACCAGTTTTTCAGAGGAAAGTTTAAGGGTACAATTTTAGTTTTAGATAAAGCTGGTAGCCTTATGAAAGTGAAAATAGGACCTGTCTCTACAGGGAGAGTGGAGTGGATTTGGTAACTTTCAGTCATCTCTCTTGCATTGCATATGCAACCATAAATGCAGACAGACATTGTGTGTCTTGATTATATGCCTTGTCAAGGTTTTTATCCCAAATTCCTATGAACTTCACAAAGCAGCAGCATTAAATTATTCCTACCAATATTTATGCATATCAGTTATATAATCAGCTTAAGTGTTCAAAGTATTCTGTTGACACACCTGACATTCTGACATCCCTACAGGTGGGCATATATTGTTCTTAGTTTCCCTAAGTCACAAACACATTACATTTTTTGTTGTAAACCCTAAACTACAATTATTTGTTCAGGAATAGGGTATGAATGGTTAAGAAAAACATTGGCATGAACTCTGTTTTCCTAATTAGGTATTCTTCAAAACAAGATTATTTCACCTCTAGTCCTTTTGTTCATTCATTGGCAGCATTACTCAAGCATTGTTCATTGTTATGCTGAGAAGATAAGACTAAAGAGTTTATGGATAGGTAAGCAGGTAATGCTAATTCCAAATAGTAATAAAATTATATGTATGTAAACCCAAGATGATCTCATTAAAGTAATAAACTTAGAAGGATATTGAAGACCAGATGGAAATCCAAATAGGAAAATCTATAATAGGACATAAGGATGCAAATTACCCAGAGCGGAGTTTTTCCACGTTTGAATGTAGTTCCTTATGTCATAAAAAGATATATACATAAAATACAATCTGTTAACGTATTTGTATTGAAATCACAATTTCTAAATAGATGTACTTTGGATGCTTCCAAATTAATGAATATGTATGGAATTGTTACCTTTCGTGCAAAGATTCAGTGGAAAATGTCAAACCTTGTATAAAGTGTGGAATCAAAACTTCACATTTAACATGTCTGTAGCTTTTCAGAGGCATTGTACCTGTGTACATATATGCATGTGAAAATAGATTCACTGAACAGTCCATCTATAGAATATTAAAAGAACTTATGGGTACTTACAGATCAATAGGAGACTTCTTGTTTAGTCAGTATCCATTATTCTCCCTCTATCAGTTTCTATCAGGCTTTGGTAGTAGGAACCATGCCAGAAGGATTTGAGTTTGATCTAGGCAGAATTTGGGCAGTGAAGTGCAGAAAGAGCCATCATACTGGCTTTAGAGATACATCTGTTATCCTTATACAGATAATATTGCAGTTTTAGAAAAACAGGCTACTTTGAAGATCCCTTTATTACTGTCACAGGTCTTGCTTAACTAATATTTTAGGATCAGAATGTTTAATTGTTGGAAAATGTCCTGCATATCTCTCCCCAAAGACTGGTTGTGTCTTTTCTGTAAGATTTCAGACCTGTGCCCTACAGCCTTGTTCACAGTCCCTCTTCAACAGTCCGTTCAGGTTTGGTGGGGTTTTATTTGTCTTTTCTGTGGAAAACACACTTGGACTGGAAACAGTGGAGATGATTGATAAACCCTACTGGAGAACAGAATAAATGGATTAGGATGTCTGCTGTAGGAACAAATATTGCCTTTGAATCAGTTTCTATCATATATAGACCATATGTAATGGTAAGGAGCAACCAGGTGTTTGAATTTAACCCTTTGTATCAAAAGAAACAGTAAAAGGGTATATGCATCTCTACCCTTAAATGCAGAGAATCAGATGAAATAGGAAACAAACACTACAACGTGTTATTCACACAGCGGGTAGTGTGCATGGTGTCATTCTGAGGAGTGCTCCAGGGGAGAAAGCAGACATTGTTTCTGTTGTATTTTTCTTCAAGAAAAGATATTGACTTCTAAAAGTGTGGAGACAGAGCTTAGCACTCATTTTCAGTTATTAGTATTACTGAAAAATTGAGCATTTAGCAATGGCCCAAGTTCTTGCAATGTGGTAACACTTGCTCTGACTTTGTTTCCTAAGCACACTGGCTAGCCTTGGCCTGGAGATCACCCTCAATAGCACTTTTGCAGCAAAAAAGAATCTATCATGCCAGATAGAAATGTCAGGTGTAAATCTTTTTATGCTTCCTTCCCTTCTGCTACTTCTTTCCCTCACTTACCAATTTTAAAGAAGACTCCTGGGGGGTTTGGCACGAGGCAAAATAGAGTAGCTGTCAGTCCCTAACCAGCAGAACAATCCCTGTAGTCCTTTCAAATTAATTGATCTTAAGTCATTCTTTAAACTACATTGCTTTACACTAAGGTCAATTTGGTTTTCAGTCAGTCTGTAAATCGTGATAGTAAATAGATGTTTGGCAGCCAGCGTGCCCTATTGCTGTAATCTGATCATGTTCTAGTAATAGGCAGGTGAAAGCGGAGAACTGGTTCACACTAAAAAATAATGAGACATCACATATAGTGTAAAAAAAAAAAAAAAAAAAAAAAGGCCTGGCAACATATTTCTTAATTGAAATGAAGGTTGCAGTGCATATTTGGGATTACTCTTCCGGGTGGCAAATGTTCAAAAGCACCTTTAAGCCTCACTTCAAATTTTAAGTATGAAGTTAGAAACTGCCTCCATCACAAAGCTTACAGTAGACAGACAGTGTGTATTTTGGACTAAACACAGCTAACCTTCTTACAGTAGGATTACTTTTAGAAAGCAGTCAGCATGTGATGTGGACAGCATTCAATAACGAGTTGCCATACTCTGACCTCACCCTGGTTTCACTCCAGCAGGAGCTCCAGTGGAGTTAGCAGAAGTCAATGGGGCTACTCGAAATTTACACCAGAAGATATTAATTTGGAAGCTGGCCCATACCCAGGTAGCATCTCCTGAAGCAATGTTTCTATTCTAGCTGCTCTCTGAAGTTGATGTTCTTCTGGTTATGGAGGCTAGAAGACTACCCTACCTTTATTTCAACAAAACGTTGTTATCCAGTAAAAATGGAACATTAAGTAGTAATAACACTTTGGCTGTCTTCGAGTTTCACATCCTGGATTCTTTTGTTAAGCCCCAAGTGGTTTTGGATCCTGTTCCAGGATCTGAGCACAGAAATGGCTAATTTCAAAATGGGGAATTAGGTATAATCAGCAGCAAAACAATTAAAAGCAGTATAGAGTCTGGTTCCTCTGAAAGGATGGGCTGGACAAAATAGTATACAAGTTGATCATTCTAAAAATGTTGCAGCACTAATTTCCTAAACTGTGGATTTTACTCTGTTATTTCACATGAATCTTTCCACACTGAACCCATGCTCAAATATATATTTCCTCCAAATTTAGAAGCATAGAATCATAGAATCTTTAAGGTTGGAAAAGACATCTGGGATCATCAAGTCCAACCGTCAACCCAACACCACCATGTCGACTAGACCATGTCCTGAAGTGCCATGTCTATACGCTTTCTGAACACCTCCAGGGACAATGACTCCACCACTTCTCTGGGGAGCCTGTTCCAATAAAGTCAAAGAATATTGCAAATAACAGTTCTTTTCCCCAAAATCCTAGGTCCTGTGAGCAAGGGAAATATGAATGAAATGTATAGGTCATTACTATTCATAATTATAGATTATGAGTAAAGAATGCCGATTCTCCTCACATAACAAAAATGAAGATTTTGAAATTTCAAAGTAGAAAGACTGTGGATTTATTTTAAAATCTCATTTTTTAAAATCACTTTCAGAAATTATGAACTCTGTTTTGTTAGTTAGGATTGGTGGAGGCTGAGGAGAGGCAGACTAGTGTCTAATGGCATGAGGTTCCCAGGTAAGCAAAGTTCTTTGCTTCTTTGTGCAAACACCTCCCCTTACAGACTCCTTTGGGCATTGATTCTCCTGGGAGAGAGAACCGTGCCCAAGAATAAGTCATGAGAGTTAGTCACTCTGCAGAACTCATAACTGCATTTTAAATGCTTACAGGGTGGGAAGTTTTGCCTTTATACCTTTATATTTTGGTGTGGAATGCATGGGAGGAGTATTAATTCATATTTGCCATCAAGGATATAAGTGAATATTTTAGACCACGTGTCATGTATTTGCAGAATTAAACTTCTCTGAGAGCCACTGATGAGCAGTTCAGAACAGAAAATTGAAATCAATGGAGTTTTAAATTCTGATCTTAATCAGTTTCTTTACTCTTTATTTCTTTCTCTGTTTACCTTCAGATTCCATTTACAGCACATGTAGACAAAACTATTTTCTCTTTTTAAAAAAGAGAGAGAGCTGGGATAATTAATTGAAATAATTGTTCAGGTTGTTTGTAATAGCTCTTGAGAGAAAAGAGATTCATCTGAATATTGTATTAGGATTCTACTTTGCTTGCTCGCTTAGTCACATAGTGCTCTTTAATCACTGGTTATATGGAAAGATACTTCTAAACAAAGTCAAGATATTGAAATGTATATCTAATTTCACTCTTCTGTATCCAATTTCCCAATTTTATGTGGCTATTCTAACATCCGAAATGACGAACTCAGTTAAGGTCTGTAGAGTAGGTCTCTTCTTTCTTTCCACACCTCCCAATGTCATTATTGTGTATCTCCCCCGACTGAAGTGGACAGTGACAACACGCACGGAGCTTTCTCTGACACTTGCCAAGACTGACGTTCAAACTTAGTGTGTGAATGGATGTAGCAGAGGTTTAAGGTCCTAGTTTCCCAAAGGTTACATGAAATCAGCTTTTCTGGAAATACATGTACACATTTGGGGAAGCGGGGACATGTGTGGAGATTTCCTACAGCAGTTCAGAAAAGCTATCTCTTCTTTTAGTAAAACTTTTGATATTTCTTCCCTATGTAAGCTCTGTTTCTACTGTCTGAGGTCAGACTGAAGATGGGCATAAAAATGATGATTCTTAGAGTATATTCATTCAGTTTGCCTTTTGTAAATGATACCACATCTGGATCAGCAATTCTATCTCCCCCTTCTCCAAACCACAGTGAAGTCTAATAATTGTGCAGATTTTAAACTGCTTAGAATGGTTGACCTTTAAACAGAAAATTATTCTCAGTCCTAGCTAGAGAGGAGATTGTACTTTGCTGTGATAATTAAGGGAACTGGGATATTAAAGTTAGTTTAAAGCATATTCGTGGAAGTGAAATGCACTAATATTAGAATTTAATTATGATGCAAAAGTGTGATTGAGAATTCTAGTCTCATCTGCTAGGAAGAAATAGATGTCGCTCATCAGTACTGAGAACAACGACAGCTTAAGCTAACCCATTTTCTTTGATTGCAGCAGGCTGGGAACATATATGTGTTCAGCTATTGCATGTCCTCCAAGCCCCGGCAGTTTTCAGCTGAAAGCTGTTAATTTCTAAAGATGAGCTAACTCCTTTGCTTGAAATCACGAAAGCATAACCTGTCTGATAAATTGCACGCAAGTGTATATTTGTAATCTTGTTACTCAAGGAAAAATGTTTGTATTTCAGAAATAAGTAACAGAAGCCAGCATGTAACATCAACTCAATTTTAAAACTAAGTAGTTCAATCAGTTGATGAATCTTGTAATGGATCTGTCTCCTGCTTTTCCCTCAACATGGGCAGAAATAACAAAGTGTTTAACATTGCCATGGAATAGGAAAAAAAATAATTGAAGGCATAGGAAAATGGCAGGGATGGTTTTGGTTTGGTTTGGGGTTGGTTTTTTAATAGTCTTTTGGCATATTTGATACCTAAGACATTTCAGACAGACAATGGCATGGCTTGTCATGCATCATTGTTGGATCCTCTGCTGGATCTTTTCATGTGATCAAGTCCATTTGCTGCAAATGTTCATAGACCCACACTTCATTGATTTGCAGACTAGAAGCAGTGATTTTAATCATCTGTTGTGACTGGCCGCATTACACAAACCCCAGACTTTCACAAACGGTTCTTGCTTGAACCTTACAGCTTCTGTAAGTATTATGTCCTGCTTTCATTTCAAAGTCTTCATATGAGGGAATACTTCCAATATAAAACATGCTTTCTCTACCCGGGGTTCTTGACTCTTCACCCTTGAAGTACCCTTAAACCTATGCTGTGCATTTACTGATTTTTGCCAATTACAATTATAAAAAATATACTAAGCAAATTTGTCACCAATATGCCGCTAGTTGAAAGACTTCTTCCATGAAGGAAAATGTCTGCTAAGAGCCCACTGGAAAGACAGAAATCAGTTAGGTGAGGCCAGCTGACTCTCTTCCTGTAATACCAGACCATTTAAATTTTCATTCAAGTGTACTGACATCAATGCAAAGGTGATAAATCTTTGAATTAAATTCTGAATTTTTAGAGGAAGCCCTTCTGAGTTATTAGAAAAAAGACCTCATAAGCTTGCAGATTTGGAGGGACAAATATCCTGGTTCTGCACAGGCTGGACTGGTCCTGCCAAGGCAGTTGCCTCTTATTAGCACTAGGTTGAGCTTTCAGTGTCCCACGGTAGAACAGCATCCTGGCCCAGCTCATGGTCCCCGAGGCTGTTCGGTGATCATGGCAGGGACTGATGGAGTGGTACTGTTTCAGATGGCGGTAACACCCAACCGCATCTGTACTCAGATCTGCAGGTTGAGCAAAAGATTTTCCCAAAAAATGTGGTTACTTCCCTCCTTCAGCCCTGCTCCCACCCCGACCTCACCGAGCAAATTAATGAAAGAACCAACCCACAAAATAGTGAAATAAGAAACTGTAAGAAGGGAACAGGTCCAGCAGAGGTTCTCCCAGTCTTCTGTAATTTTCCTTTGCAAACTGTTTCACTGTTTTCAGCCTATCATTCTTGTGGTTTGAAGATTTCAGTTTATGGTTCCTGTGTATTTTCAGACAGTCTGAGTCAGGCTAAGACAGTGCTACAGCTAAGATAGATATCTCAGCTAAACCAATTAGTCTCAGTAATACTCGATGGTGATTTGTACATTGGCTTGTTGATTATGAAAGTATTTATCCCTGCAGTGCACATGGGACCTGTGTAACTTCTGATCAGTTTGTATTAAAAATTTCTTTCAAATGGGACTTTATAAAACATAAAAAATGTTTTTTTCAAGTAACTGGCTAGAAACAAATATAGCAAAAAAGAAAAATGTTTTTTTAAACGTGCTAGGAAAATTATATAACTTTAAAAGGAAGAGAATGCTGGCCTTGGACACGCTGTTAGCATAATTACAGAAAAATGGAAAAACACACAATAAATAACTTTTTAAATCTGTAGCCCTTCACTACATTTACTCATTGACAATTCTGCATGTAAAAAACCCAAACACATTCTGTAGTATCGCTTCTGAAGCTACCTTGGACTTTGCAGGTCTTTGACAGTTCTCACACATGCTAGCAAGCAGAGAGAACTTTGGAGGAGGTTGGAATGGATTTTTCTTACTTTTTCTCTTTTTCCCTTTCTTCCTGTCTTCCTGCCTTCCTGATTTCCCTTTTTTCTTCTTTTTCTTTAATGTCTTCTTTTTCTTTCCTTCTCTCTTTCCTTCTTTCTCTTTCTCTATGTTTGTTTGTTTGTTTGTTTGTTTGTAACTGTCCGATGGTTTAGTTATGGATAGAAACATTCATTTTGCTTTGAAACTATAACCATTTATAGAATCACATGGAATGCTTTTAGCCTAAAAGGAAGAAAAAATCAAAGATATTAACTGAAATATTGGAAGGACTCTATTTCAAAATTCCTCTTATATTTGGAAAAAAAAAAATCAGATTTTAATCAGGGTGGGGGTTTTTTAAACATGTTATAAGCCTGGAAAGCAAAATGACTTATTTTACTTTGATTAACAATAAGTACTTGATATACGCAATGTAAAAATTGATTTTTTACATATATTTTTCCAATTCATCCATAAAAACTCAATTCTTTGCACAGCTCTAATCAGAATTCTGACTCTGTGTGCTTCCTTTCTCTGCTTCCCATCCTTCCTTTCCTTCCTCTCAGAGAAAAATGCTACAGGTTTGTTATACATCAATTTATCTTTAAACATTTTTGTTGCTGGCTCTGTGTGCTCTGTTATGTTTCCAATTACAAAAAAAAATATCATTTTTCATCCAAAATCTGAAGGTCACTAATTAGCTCATTTTTGTTCCATAACAGAAGAAACAATGTTAACTTCCGTAGGATGTAAACTGAATATAAATGCCTCATTAATCTTAGACATATCAAAGCAAGTATCCAATGATGGATGACAGTGTAGAAAAATAGCCCTGGAGAGGAAGGCACAGAAAGATTAGACAGTGTTTATTATCATAAAGCAATTGTTATGTGCTCTGTAGGTAAAGTGATGCAAGGGCACAATGCAGTGTTGTGCATGAAGAACGATGTTTTGAAGAAGTAAGGAAGGTGTTCTACTGAGCAAAGTGTTGTATGTAAATAGTGAGATTTATTTCAGAAATCCTGACTAAGCTATGCCAAACGTTCTCCCAGAGCAATGCTCAGCACCTTATGAATTTTTAAAGAAAGAGGCCTTAGCTAATATATTCAGACAACAGAAAGCTTCCTTCTAGGACACAGTGTTTCCACTTTATTGCCATATATTTTGTTGCTCTTTTCTCAGAGTTTCTTCAACAACGCACTGGAAATGCTCTAGGAAGCCTGAGCAGGTCTCAAAGTCCAGTTGGACTCAAAGCAGTGACCTGGAACAAAATTTATGCAAACACCAAACGTACAGAAAGCATCATCCTGGCTGGTGGTTGCAATCTGCAGGTGATTTGGTGTTCATTTAAATGAACTAAACAAATCAATGGATCATGATTTTACATAATCATGTATAAGTTGGAGATGAAAACTTATTCATTAAAATTAAAGCTAAGTATTTGTTAGTGTTATCTACTACAGCAAGTCACAGAAGCTTTCATACGTAAACCTAAAGATTTTGATATTTTCATCCATTCCAGTTGGACTGAAAAGTCAAAGCTGATGTTTTTGTGGGTTTTATTTGGTAATGTTTCAATACTAAATATACAATAGTAAATACATAAAATAATATTATAATGCAAAAGTCAAAGTGAATAATAAGGATGAAACAGTAAACTCCTAATGCCTCATTTCCACACATTTGTTACAACTTTTTAAATTGACATGTTCTGACAATGCACTTTGATTTTAATGAAGCTGTCTTTCCAGTTGAAGAATCTTCCACTGTAGTAATTAAGATTCTCTTAGTTTCCAGTTAAAGTACTCTAGAGAATTGCTTATTTTTTCAAAGTGTTTCTTTTCAAAGAAAAAAAAAAAAAGCGAGCAGTTCTTTCAAAAAGGTTTGTCTTTGTTAAATCTAATTCGGGAAAAAAAACTCTCTGATGAAATCAGAACTATATCTTAATGTCCCTTAGTCAAGAAAAAAAAAACAAAAAAAACCAAAACAACAACAAAACCCAAACAAAAAAAACCAACCCCACAACACCACACCATGACAAACTATTCTTACCTTACCAACATCCTTCCATAAATATTATGGAAACATGAGTAACATGAGACAGTTTGTTTGTGGTTCTTTTCTTTAAAAAAAAAAAAAACTTTAAACATCATCTTAAATCCTTTTTTATACTTTATTTAATCATCTGGCTGTAAACCAAGTTGCCATTCACATGCTGGTTGCTTTAGCTGTGAAAATTTGTGAATCCTGACTTAGAATTGATCCATGTTCCTTATCCAATAATATGCCTTTAGATAGCAGAGAAATAGAAATATTGAAAATAGGTGAAACTCAGTACCACCTTTTAAACTGAAGAAATCAAGTCTTGTTATTTCCCTGTTTGAACTCATTTTGCACTCTGTTTGCAAAAAAAACTTCAAGAGACGGTACTAACCCTTTCTTTTCACTTTCTGATATTCTTGAAAAAAACTCACATCATAGGAGATTAAAATATTATTTTCTGCTAATATGAAGAGCCAGTGCTGTGTCCCAGTGCTAGCTTTATTCTTTGTGGGAAATTTGATGTAGGTCATTGAAGTTTCATTTGAAGGACCATCATCTGGCTTTTAAAAGACTAAGCTGTTTATTGGAGGGCGTACTAGAGAGATGCATGAGCTATCTTGCAAATTAAAAGATTCTTTTATTCCTGTTATATTTTTGCCTCCACAAAAGAAATATACTGTGTGAAAAGAGATTGCAGTGTGAAATACTCAGATTCTGTTTTATTAACAAAGCTATCAAAATGACAGTTGCCCAAATGAAATTGAGATTTTATATTTTTTTTTTAAAAAAAAGGAAACAAAAAAGGAAAAAGAGAGACTCTGGCCTCCTACATAAACAATGGCATTTGCCTATTACATCATCACATTGTAATTATATTTATTACAGCTGTGTGCTCATGGTTTGAGTAAGTGGAATATGTGATGTGATTTTAATTGGCTTACATGTCATGCTGAGCTCACTAATGCCTTAGAACCTGCCTTGTCCCGCTGCTCTAGGAAAGGTTTCCTGTAAAAAAATCAGCCAGTCTACCGCAATCTTTCGGAAATACTCTACTGCAACAAATGGCAACGTCTTCTAAATTAGATTGGAGACTTAACCCCTGAACAAAGTAACTATTACCTCCTGCCTTTCCCCTCCTTCTCATCAGATTTGAGAAATCTCTTGAAGTCTGTCCTTTCAGGTCTGGTGTGAAACCTGCTCATCAAGAAGCACAAATCCTCTTTTTATTTCTGCCACAGGCTTCAGACTATTTCTAGCTACTCAGATAATGAATAACACTGGGCAGCTCGTTTCAGCTGTCTGTGTCTTTGTTTAGCAGTTCTGTGAATAGAAGGAATAAATAGTTCTTAACCCATCTCGGAGATTTCTGAATGAGATAGGCAGTATGAGCCTAATTTGTACTGAATGTTATGAATACTCAGAAATAATCATATATAACGTAGTAATATATTTGCCCATATTATAGGTGTTCCTGGATGTACGTTACACCAACCGTATCAAGGTGTATTACAGTTAGGGAGTTGGAATCTCAAATTGAATGGTCTGAATTTGTTTCTCTCTTCCATCTACTTATAAAAATAATTGTAAGCTCTATTTTAACATTACTGTGAATAATGATCAAGTCTAAATAGGATTTAAACATAAACAGGTAAAAATAGGGGGAAATTAATTTAAATCTGATCCTAAGAAAATGTTCATACCAAGTGCAAGATCTTATGGAGACTAAAACCAGCTGACAAATGGTATGATTGTCTTTGAGGGATCTGTTATTATTAATACCAGGTGCTCTCTGCAGTCTGTAAAGACTTTTTACAAACTTCCCCTATTTATATTACGTTATCTGTGCAATTTTCCCCACAAGTGGTTGGTGAAGAGTAATTCGTAGAAGTGCAAGTGTAGACTCATATATTTAATGTCTTTAAATTATTAGTGTCAAACAAATTTTTGGCAAACATACCCTTACTCTTTGGAGAGAGAATTGATGGTAATTCTCCAGTTACAGCCTCAGTTAATACAGTATATGGATTTTATTGTCTTGTTGCCTTAGGAGCAGGGAGTGACCTTGTATTTCAATCATGCAAAAAATAATAAATAAATAAATAGATAAATAAATAAATAAAATTTAAAATTTTTGTCTGAATCTGTGAGTAATCTAGACTGAGCCATGGTCTGGCATCCTGTCTGGTCAGATGAGATAATTTGAGCTGTCTTTGTGCATCCTGAGTTTGAATGTCCCTTTTGTTTGAAATCAGTAGACTTGCATGGATAGTAAAGTCCTGTCTGCTCCCTTAGGACAACCATTATGTTACAGACTTTAAAAAGCAAACAAAAATTAAGTCTTTAGTTTCACCAGGTTACTTTATGATGATGCAACATATTTCTTTCTTTTTGCTTAATTTAGGAAGACAGTTCAGTTTTGGTGTTGATGAACTCTAGACAGCGCTCTGACTGTGCTGTTTGTTGCAGGTTTTAGAAAGTATATACATATGTGTGGAGCAGATAGCTTTGAAAATGCTATCCTAATAGATGATTTAGATAAGCCCATGAAATAACATGGAGAGGTATTTATTCTATAGGCTGCATATAAAATGCCCATAAATTGAGCACTGAAATGAAATGCAATAATGGGTATAACCTGTTTAAAATACTATAATATTTTGTGTAGAACTGTTTTCAAGACTATTTTGTCCAACTAATAGTATTTGGAATTTTTTTTTAAATCTACTTAAAATAAAAGTCTTTGATGGTAATTTTCCTTTGTCTGCTTTGCAGGTATGATATTGTTTGCTTCCAAAAATATAAAATTTAGTAATAGAAGTTTCCTACTGTTTCCTCTAGAAAGGGAATTGATTATGTACAAAAGCTGAATTGCTGTTACATGTTTTTGGACAAAAGGTAAATTATGTCTTAAATTAAAAAGAAATGTCTGCACAAACTGTGCACATTTGTGTTGCTGAGCCTTCTGATGTCAAGGACGTGTTAGAAATTGTCTATTAAAAACAAGTTACCTATGATGCCACCAGCAATGGCAAATTTTATTTTAAATCACTCTGCTGAGTATTGGGAACCATGTCTTCATCCTGAACTGCTGAAGTCATAGCAACTTTATCATTGACTTCAGTCTATAATGGATAAAGAAGAAAGAAAAGGGTGAAGCAGTAGAGAATAGATTAGAAAACAATTAGATAAAAGAAAATAAATTTGAAAAGTAGGAACTAACAAGGATGGTTATAGATCTAGCCATGTTCACTGGAGGAAAATACAGAGGAGAAGCATGAAAATTATCTACTAATATATAAAAAAGTCCATAAAGAGAAGAGTGACCAATTGTTTTTCTTAATTAATAAACACACAACTAGGAGTAATGGGCTTAGTCTTCCTTATAGAAACTTAAGGTTAAACAGTAGAAACAAACTTTATAGAATACAATTATGCAATAAACTATTCTGCGAATGGCAATTGCAGAATTACTGGTACAGAAGGTATTTAGAGCTGACTTGTAATACATATGTAAAAGAAGTTTCATTGTGACCACATAGAGCCAGCTTTGAGAATCGCCGGTACAGGAACACAGATCTGGCCAGAGGTAACAGCTGTAAAAGAGTCCGGTAAAGCCCAACGGTCGCAGAGTCTGCAGCCCTCGTCCACGGTGCAAATAGTGCCACTGAGCTGCTGCATGATCTTCTCCTTTTGCACAGGGGGGATGATGGTATTCTCTCTCTGCCTGCATTCCAGCTGTTACACCTAGACACTGTAAGGTGTCCTACTCAGGTAGGAGAAAGAGAAGTAGTACAGAAGAACAGGGAAGAAAGGTGGGTGTGTGTATTTGGGGTGTGTGTTTGCACCTACATTCATTTCCTTAAATGCTGTGCTCTTAACTTCTCCTGTGTGGAAGCAAGCATGCAAGCAAGTCCCAGCATTTGGGGCACAACTCTCTATGCTGAGGTCCAAGAGGGACGCTTGTTAAACCCTGGGAGTCCCCCTGCCTGCCTCTGTTTGTATGCTCACTGCTCTGCGCTTCAGGGAGCTGATCCACAGCGAACAATACCAAAAATACATTTCCCACAAAGGCAGCGGAGAAGGTGAAAGTACCCAGCTGAGAAAGTCACAGTGATACATGTCAACCTTGACTGTCACCCCACAGCTCAAAATTAAGTACTTAGTGGTTCAGAAACCTTTTCAAATATACTTTCACAAACCTACACATCAACAAGTTCCATAGACAAGTGCTTGTGGAAATTATTTCTCCCAACTTTTGAGGCCATATAACCACAGAGACCAGATTGGGTCACCACAGTGGCTAGGACAGGAGTTGTGCATGGGAGATGGAGGAGAAGTCAGGCCTTCCCTGCAGGCTTTCTGCCTTTCTTTAACACCCAGCTTTCACCCTGTACGTGGCCGGATCTGTGGTACTGGTCTCTCCCCATTCTGCAATGGTTTATACATGTTTTCTGCATGGAAGAATCCCAGGCTTCCTTGAAAATAAAACCTAAAGATGCACATGCACCTGTTTGAGAAGAAGAAGTGGTTTTGAAGGTTCTTGTTTTGTCTCCCTGTGTGGTCTATAAATGCAGTCTGTAATTAACGTAGCCTAATCTTGTCAGGTGTTTGCAACCATACATTTCCATCTGTGAAAATCAAGCGTGCTCCGAATCTCAGTGGAATGCAAATATTTTTGAAAACGCTGAGAGAACCCTCAGGAGAACTTTCTGCCATTGTTTGAAATATGAAATGTAATTTATTTTTAAGGAAAGCAGGATTCATGGGCTAAATAGTTTTTATTGGTTTGAACCCAGTGGATTTATATTAGGAGTGGATTTGGCCCTTTATATGTTATCATTTAGAAGCTGTCACAGCTCTTGGATTCTTCTTACAAAGCAATAGGTTCCCATAAACTATGTAATCTCTTCCATGCCAGACTGTAGATTTGATTTCCTGCCTTTCCAGGAAATAAAAACCTGATATCTGGTATATAGGATAAGGCCAACATATGAAAGCACGAGGCAGCACTTCGGTACATCTAGAAGAATGTCTGACTGTTGGCTTATGGTGGGGGAGTGGCATTATCATAATTTTCTTCTTTTTAGCAAATAGGTTAAATAGATTTGTGAATTCTTCAGAGTCGATAGTAAATAAATTAAATAGCATCAGAAGGCAGGAAAACAGATAAACATCTCAGCTTCTGCAAGTCTCCAAAATGACACTAAGACTGCCAACGTAACTGATGCTTACCAAGAAACCTGAACCAGTGGGAGGGATATTTGTACCTCTCAGACGCTCTGTCAAGGGAGAAGAGACAATGGTGGAAATGATGCAGCTGAATATGTGCCTGCTCACTTAATTTTGATGTTGTAAATGTTTGAAGTATTTCTCTTAGTCTTTACTGTGTGGTTATTCTACAGTAATCTGTCAATGTTTTGTAATTATTCATCCCCTGCGTATGAAGTGTTTGTGTACTGCTATGATTACAGAATGGGTGTTTCAAAATGTGTGCAATATTTATAAAAAGAACTGCACTCATGCAGGTGTAAAAAGAACCCCAATGTTGTTGATAATCTTTCTTGCACTCTATTTCCCAAGATGATCTACATATTAAAATAATAAAGCAATAAGAATGAAATTATAAAGAGGGAGTAGGGGGAATTAAGTAGAAATGAGGTAAGTAATGGTGAAGAGTATTTTCAGTTTTGATTTTAAATGCGACAGAGAGTTGCTGAAGCAGAGACATAACAGGAGTCTAATCCAGACAACATGATCTGCAGGGACCTAATTGTCCATCAGTATTTAGAGAGGAATTTTGTATTTTGCCATTTCTTTAGTGAGGTTTGCATAAGTATATTAGACATGCAACACCAATATTTAGATGCAAAGCAATTGTAATAGTCTATGGATACCTGCAGACTTCTCAAACTCTTAAATCTTATTTTATGTAAGCAAGCAGGATGACAGTAGTATCAGTCAGGCTTTTTCCAAAGTTGCACCTTTGGAGTAGTTTCCTAGGAAGAAGTCAGTCGATGATCTGAGTGATAATAGAAAATGAGAAACCTGTAAATACAAGCAGTCAGTCTTGCTATTGTTATTTTTACTATCCCATGATCTTCTACCATCTGTAGCTTGAAATGTTTCTGATTTTGGACTCAGCACAGTTTGAGCACAAGGAGAAAATGTCAATGTTTTAAATTTCTCATTTCTATGGGCTAGAGAATGTACGAGCACACAGATACATAATCCCTTCAGAAGAAGGGGGTCATGGACAGGAGGTGGAGCAGCACTGCCTTAAAAATTACAGCAATGTCAGTAAATGCTCGCAGAATTGCTCTACAGGAGAGAGAACTTTTTCCTCCTTACACTGTGCTCAAGACCTCCGTCCTTAAGTGTGTGTGTGTTTATTCGTGCCTATAAATTGGACCACACCAAAAGGCGTATTTATAGCTCCTCTAGCTGGCCATAGACATGGAATCTGAAATTAGTCCTCCTTCTCTTCCTGAGTAGGTGGAATTACTTTCAGAAATTATTTTTGGAGCAGTCAAAGTCTTTTAAAGTCTCAGGAGAAATATTTCTACATGGCCAATGCAGAGTCCTTAAATGGAATTGCCTTCCGGGGGATTCACGTATGTTCCAGTTGATTCCATATTTAAAATCCAACCTGATGAAAGCAGACAATCATGAACGCAGTGGAAAAAGTTCAGAAAAGGACAGCAGAATGTATATTTTCAACCAAATCAATAATAAGGAAAGATTATTATGTGTCACAGGCATAATTTTGTAATATACATACTTATGATATATTCGTGTGTGTGCATGCATACGCATCTATATTGCAGCGAAATCTGTCATGTAAAACTCAGCAATAGCTATTTCAACAGACCTTGTGTTCAGCCAGATGATAATGAATGAAAAAATCTGTATAGATCTTTGCAAAGAGTGATAAATGTGGCAACGTTCTTCCAGACTTTCACCTTAAATTATCCATAATGAATTAATATGCTACTGCAGAGTATGCACACAGTGCTGAGGTATCTTGGGGGTGAGATGTATAGTCCAAGTGTTGAGGTATACTAAAAGTGACCTGGAGCTTTCTTCTGGTTGCTCTGCAAAAGTCTGCCCAGCAAGAACAGTTACACACTTTCCACCTTTTGGCACTTTATTTAGGAAATTGTTAGCCTCTCTTGTGGACATTGCGTTTGTTTTCAATATACATCTTTTCCTTTGCTCTCAAACCTCATAGTTAACTAGATTCTGAGCTCATTTTCTCTCCCAATAGATATTCTTGGTGAAAATAATCTGGAAAAGAGTGTGTTGAGCACTGTCAGCCCCAACTTATTTGGAGTTAGACAGTAGGTGATACTTGCTTGATCTGTCACACGTAACATGACCAGAGTTGCTATAGGCACTTTAAAATGATGCGTTTCTTAAATGTTGGGTTGCAGGCTGGACGTCACAGTGTATATAATCATATGAAAAATGCTTCTGGAGTTGAAATGGTGTTTTAAATGATTTTCCTCATAGTGAAACACCAGTTCTTATATGCACTGCCACTTATTATTTCTCTAACAGTGCAGGATAACATGAATATATCAAGAATGGACTGCACTTTTCTGTTATTAAATTTCAGCCTGAATATTTTTTCTATCTATCGTAGCATTTTCATTCTGTGCAAATACGTACTGAGTTAATAATTTTGCCGCTGTTACCAACATTGTATAATGATGAACAAAACCAGAATAGAATAGAATAGAATGGAATAATAGACTTTCAGTGGATTTTTCAGATGTGAGACTGGTTATACCCTAAAACTTAACTGAAAACATAACTCTGAGTTTGGTGCATTCACAATGTGGGGCAAGATCCCAAGAAAATTTGAAGTTTTTCTATGGCATATTTACATATTAGGTCCCTGAATCAGCAACTGTTATGGCCTAGTGGCACAGAATAATTTATTTTGAAAATAAAACTTTTAAATACAAAAGTCAGAATTTCTGATAATTTTGGTTTAGACTTTTTATCCTGTTCCTCAAACACAGCTGAAATCTGCAGTGGTAGCTCTAGGTGGCACATTCATTGAAGCATCCCAAGTCTGAACGGAAATAGGGACTGAATCATACTTTTACTCACTAAAGGGGCTCCAAACCAGGTTTGGCAACAGAGCAAAAAGATGTCTCTGCTGTTATTTGCCATAACGTATAAGTGGTATGAATAAACAGAAAACACCTTCAGGTTCAATTGCCATTCTAACTGTTTTACTATTGCAAATGGCTTAAGAGGACGTCACCTACAGGTCAGCAGTTCAGGTTAATGAGTGAGAGTTATAGGGAACATACATCAGCTATATATGGGTGAGCTCATCCCAGTATCTGTTGGATGGACACAGAACATCGCATTTGGAGGGACAGACCGAGAAGTCAATGAGAAGAGACTGAACACTCCTTCTGTGTGAAGAGCTGGTCCTTTCAATAGTGCATGCGAGCACAAAGCACAAGACAGATTTTCTTTCTTCTCCAACCTTAGCATTGTTGTTCTCTTACATGTAAAGAAGTGTTGTGTTTGAAGCTTTCAGAACAGACCTATCCACAGGTATTAAACAGGAAGGGAGTTTTAGAAGAAAATGGAGTGAAAACAGACAATCATTTCATAACAAGTGTGGTATGTGCATCCCTCCCTGCCCTGCATTCATTTCAGGCCAAATTTTGTATGTCAAACTACACTGTAGCATGACTTGTTATGAACACTTTTATAAACACTTAACTGAAGGCATTTGTGCTAACCTATTGTTTTTGTATTGTAGTAAAGTATTGTAAACATAAAAATTTTTAAAAATTGCTAAATTACCTGAAGTGACATTTCAGATTTCATTTTTCCCTTTAATTATCTTAAAATAAACTAGATTAACAAGCCGGTTTTCATTTTCACCTCTTTTGGTACATTGCTAACCAGCCTGAAGTCTGGAACATTCCTGATGACAAAACATAAAATGGTGTAATAGTACATTTTATTGCATGAAGGTGAAATGATTTCCCTTCAAGCTGTGAGCCAAATATAGAAGATTGTATTGCAACTGGTGTAGAAAATTTATACAATGAATAGTGGTTACATTTCTGAAGGAATGGATGTTAGGGGAGAAAATACTCTTGGTAGGAGAAAGCCCAGTATATCAAGGAAAGACACTGGGAAATCAATTGTACCTCTAAAGACAGTACAGGAAATGTTTGTACTTCAGGCATAAGGTGATATTTTCTTGTTCACCTTTCAAGGCTAAAAAAACTTCTTATACTTTAACTAACTTCCTCTGAGCACTAGAGTTTAAATGTTTTAGGTAACAAAATAATAACTTAAGTCTTACATTAAATACTGCATTGCTGAGAACACAGTTACATTAGTTATATTTTATATTAACTATTGTCTGCACAGGAACCTCTGTTTTCAACTTTATGTCATTTTCTACTTTCCGTCATTTTTTGCAGTATGTTTTGCTTCTAGTTTTATGCTGTGCAGTTTGCCTTGTTTCTTTTCTGTGATTAATGTTTTCATTTAACTGCAAAAGTTACAAATAGGGCCTGTATGAAATAATTAAGAATCTTAATCTAAGCTTTGGTAAAACAGCAACCTATCTTATGATTTATTACATTTTTACGTGCTGTTTATATTTCATGTGATAAAACAATATGTGAAGAAAAATCATTCTAGAGCACCTTGGGAAATGCAGCTGAAAACTGTAGTAAGTAAAAAGGAAAGGAGGAGATTCTCCTTTTTCCAAGTAGGACCTAATTTCCAAGCAGGAGCGAAATAGTACTCTTTCTAGTAGCCAATCTGTAGAAATCATTCCATAAATAAATATGACATGATAGTAAGTTTTACAGTGACATGGTAGTATGTTTCACAGGAACAACCACATTTTATTTATTTTACTTCAATACAAAATTTCAGCAAAAATATTATCTCTTCCAAAAATAAAGTAGCCATGTATAAACATTTTATAAAAAAGCAAAGTAATTGAATATATTTTTACACCAAAACTGCTTCTTTTTAGAAATTTGTTACAACCAACATAATAATGGGTAGCTCATTCAAAAGCAGTAATGCAGAATTCTCAGTAATGATCTTTTACAAACCTTCTTAAGCTCATCATCAAAGTATCTTGTTAAATAAGCTGCAGAATCAAGAAATCCATGGAGAATGAAAAGTTAATTTCAAACCTGTTAATTAAAGAAAAGTAAAAAAAAGTGTGTTGCTGGTAGGAAAATGTATGTCTCCTTCACATCTGTACCATCGTGGCTTTACAACATGTAGCTTAAAGAAAATGGAGAAATTACATGTCTCCTCTAGGGCCTTTTCATGCTTGTAGAGCCATATGAGGTAAATGTGAATCCAGTCATTAGTTTCCTTTGACAGCATAAAATAATTTTATACAAAAGAAGAAATAATAGTATTCCAATAAACCTCTTTATGTTAGTTCTGTATTCCCTGATCAACAAAACTGAATCGTTATGTCCGAGCACAAGGGAGATGGCTTTACGGGACGAGATTTTAAGTTCATCTGTGTCCTGTTCCTAAATTTGAGCATCATGTAACATGTCCCTGCCTCAGAAAGCATCTATCTATACATTTGTGTACAACCCATTCTGCTAGTAATATCTCTTCTGTTAATAGCAATTAACAAGGATGAGTTCCTGCAGGGCTCCTGTGGGGCTTTAGAAAAATGAAGTGCTAAAGATCTTAGGTTTCTTTGTTCAATAAACATTGCTATGGTTACTTTTATGTAACATATTTCATTTTTTATTAGAGCACTCTATCTGTCAGCAGAAGGCAAATAGACACTGTTTTTCATAAAGTAACAGATCATTCTTTAAAATACAATAAATTTCATTTCCTATTTTTCATTCCCAGTGATTGGCTTACCATAACCAAAATATAATATATTCCTTGGCTCTATTTTTATGTCAGATATAACATTTTCTTGAATTTTTTCCTGTTTGCTTGCCAGCTGGGGAGAATAAAGCATAGGTGTAAATGAACGTTCAGGACAGACTTAAGTACACATGGCGTAGTTAGTGAAAAGTCTGATGCATGTTTTGAGAGTCGTGTTAGACACTCCCAAATATCTAGCTGGAAGGGAATAGGAATAGTCACTCCTAAATGCAAGTTTTGATTCTAGATTCAAAAGCATAAAACAAATCTCAAGCAAAGCTTGGTGCTGGTGATGCATTTAAACTTCACTTGCAGAAAGGTAGCACTCTGCTAGGCATTTGTAATTGACTAGCAGCAGCTACCTCTTGTACCGATAAACTTCATTATCACAGGATCATCAAATAATTAGCCCAGAAAGGACCTCTGGAAATCGTTTCGTCCAACGCTCCATTCACAGCAGGACCAACTTCAAAGTTATATCCATCTTGAATGGCAGAACATTTTGCTCAAGACTTTGTCAAGCTGACTTTGAGCATCTACAAGGTTATAGTCTCTCTGGGCAACCTGTTCCAATGTTTGATTACTCCTAATGTAACTTTTTTTCCTTCTTTATATCTTTATTGATACTGTTTTCTGCTGTTTCTTTCTGTATATTTGGCATGATTAGGGGAGAGTTTGGGCTGAGGAAATTAGTTCCCCTGTCATTCTTGGATGTCTCTGGCAAAACCACTGTATTGGCAGATCCAGTTTCAGTTGGAAGCAGTAGACATTTTTTCTAGGTGAAGAAAAAGACTGATCAGAGAGTGACAGTTAGCAGTCTGCTTGCATAAAATATTTGAAATTTGTCACTAATCCTTGAGCAGCATTGAGAAGGTTTCAATCTCCAGGTTCTGGCAAACTAGGGTTGTGGCTTTTTATTCAACATGATCCTTCACTGGACCAAGGGACCTGAAATCCCTGACCTATAAGCATGCAAGATAAGTGTCATACCTCTTCCATAGACTATAATTTATCCCTGGATGGATGGAGGTAAGCTATTCATATGATTGGAAGCTGCTGTTTCTGTGTTAGTCTCATCCATTTACCTGTCTTTGCTGAGAGGCAGCTTGAGGAAGAGTAGGGGTACACTACCCAAAAATGATCATGCTAATACTGTAGCTAAATACGTCACTAACTACATGCTGAATTCATAGAATCAGAAGTTATACAGCCAGAGGGGATCATTATGTTCACCTTGTCTGACCTCCTGTGTTATGTAAAGGATAGATTCCTTTAACCATTTTTAACAATTAAGACCAATTCCTAGGAAAAAAGGCCTTAAAGATAGAGAGAATCTACTACATGGTAATAATTCAAATAAATAGTTAATTAGCCTCTATATTAAAAACATGCACCTTTTTCTAGTCTCAGTGCATGAATGCTCAGCTTCTAGCTACCAGATAGATCATGGTACTAGATATTTTATGAGGCACATAATTATTCATTAAACTGAATGTTTGCTTTAAAAATATTTTATAATGAGAGACATCAGTCACTTTTCCAGAGTGTAAAATTTGAAATATTAATTAAATCCCTCCATTGTGAGATCTTAGAACATACATACACTGGACCTGCATCTGATTTCACTCATAGTCGTCTTTACTCTTCTGTCTCCTGTCTTCCTGTTATCTATTTATATACTACTTGCTATAGCAGAGTCAACATATCAACATATTATGAGTTGATTCACTTTGTGTGTCTTTAAATGTGTTCCTATAATAGCACAAAATCTTTAGGGACTCAGAGATTATTTGGATAAAGAATGTGTATATGATTCTTGTATTTTTCCTTCTGTCTTCTGACAACTAGTACATTTATTTCTAATATATAACTCTAAGCATCAATTTTTCCTATATTTGTGTTGTCATTACCATTGTGAAGAGAGTTAGTGAATATAAGACTGATGTTTCAGCTTTTTTAACATTTTGACTTTCAACTTTTTTGAAAAGACCAACAATAAGAGACCATTTATGGCACTGTTCAGTTTTTCTTTGTTAGAAGGGCAGTTATAATTACTGTTAAAATGTCAAACAGTATAAACTCAGGTGAGACTGTCATCAGCAGTTAACACATCTACATAGTCAGCAACATACAAGGTCAGAGAACCAAAGAAAGAAGACACATCCACTTTGCTATAAAACAAGGCCTTCTGAGGTAGTGCTGCTTGGGGTGATGGCAGATAATATGATGTTGTCTTGTACATTTGTTCTCCATTCTTGTTTCTTCTTACTTTTGGATAGGAATAGTTTTGAAAGTGTTTAGGATGCATTATGATTTACCTTAGGATATTTTCTTTTAGCTTTTTGTCTCTTGGGAGAAATCTGTTTTATTTCATTCAGCAAAATGTATTTCTTGTTGAGATGGCTCCTATACAAAAACAATTCCTTTTGCAAGACTAATTACTGTATCTTCCTAATGTTTTCTCTGTGACGTCTGCTGCTTCTGCCAAACACTTGGACATGTCTGCATTTTAGATAGAGGACACATTTATGGATCTCATACTGTTCACAGATTTTTTAAAAAAAGAAAGACAACCTCCCATAAAAAATTATACACAAAAATCCATGAAGGTTTAACAGGTGATATAGTTGTGCTTTGTGATATTAGTGAACTAATTCACCTGCAGTGAATTCCTTGATTTTATTGGATTATAAAATAGATAAAGTAGCACTAAGAGAATGTTATTTATTGTATAATTTTAGACTGAAATTAATATTAAAGTATGAGGAAATTGTGTGATTTATCAGCTTGATTTCAATTACTTGAAAATTTTTAAAGCCACGGATTGACTTCTTGGATGTTATAAATCAATAAAATTGCTTTAATTTATGCTAGTTGCAGGTATGATTACATATTTTTAGTTTCTTCAGAACTGTATTCTTTCCTTAACATATTTGAGAAGAAAAGCCCCACAGCCACACTTCAGAATGTCAGGAACTGTAGAACTGATTCCCATGGAAGATTTGCATCAGCTGAGCCCATTTAACTTGGTCATTTTTTACTTGTAGCTTATCAAAAATCCAGCAGGCATTGGATTGTGCCTTTACTTTCTTATGTAGTCTCCTTTAAAGAGATAAGAGATGGGTGTATATTTTTTAAAAAAATTGGATAAATCACAGAAAATACAGAATTAAGATTGTTAATAGATCATTTCGGATAGGAATATAACATACTCCATCTAGTGATGAACAGGTCATTTCCGAAATCTTCTTAAGATTATAAAATGACTTATTCAAAACGTTGGTGACTAGTAAAACTTGAAAGCAATCCTTTACGTTCCGGTAGTACATGATATGCAATATGCTTTCTTGCATACATATTTTGAATAATATCTCAACAAGAAGTTGAAATGTTTAAATAGATGTACTTCAATGCAAGATTTCTGGACATACATCACCATTATTAGTTCCATTTTCTGTGAAGATTCTGCAAATCACAGAACATATTGGGGAATTCATTTACTCAGATAGAAATAAATTCACAAAAAAAACAACTGCGAGTTAAATAATTAATAGGCCAATTTACACTCATAATTCTTACATCCTTAAATCTTCCTAAAGTGTCATTAAAATTCAATGTTCCTTATACAGAATGATGTGCAAGTAATACATATTGCAAAAATTAGATTCAATGGATATGTAAGAGGTGAGTTTATGCAGTGATTATAGCATTACTTCATTTATAATTATTATCTTTATTAGATGTAATTCAGCCAACCAGCACACATGCATCTACTACTTTAATAAAAATATGCTTGCTGCCCTTGACAGATTCATGCCTTGAACAAACCCAATGTATTAAAAACTCTACTTCTCTTTCTTCATGCTTTCTTCTTGTGGAGTTCAGCCAACACAACGCTTTCTTGTTGCTGCCATTGTTTTATTCTACTTTCAGGAAACCATTTTACTCTAGCTAAAATGAAAATCCTTGTTTCTAGTCATTTCTCTTCCCCAAGGTCAACTGATTCAGCAACTAGTGTTTTGACTAGGTTTTCAAAACCTATAATAGTGTTATTAGATTTAATGTTTCTTTATTCAGGGAGCTTTTTATACTGGAATTAAAATTAAATTCTTTGAAATACATTCTTTTAAACAAACAAACGAAAGAAACCCAGGCAAACTTCTTAAAAACAAGAAACACAGTTAATAAATAAATGGACTTAGTGTTAAACTATGCAGGTTAGAAGTTAAAGTCACAGCTTGATGTGAGTTCTAGTTACTTAGTCACTGAAGATATGCTATTTTTGTCAAACGATTGACAAAGACACTCCACCAGTGGTACACCTATGTTGTCAAAGGGTTGATAGTTTTGTCTGGAGGGTCTCTTGAGTTCCATCCTGTCTGTCGTAAACTAGTACTACAAAGTGGGAGTTAAAGCTGAAATTCAATCTGGTAACGTGGCAGAGAAGGTGCATGATTTGAATGTTACACCATGTGAGCTGGTTCAACAGCTGTATAAAAGAAGTCCTACTGTGTGGCAAACCAGAGGCTTGTTGGCAACTGAGGAGAGAAGTTACTTCCCAAGGTGTAGATGACTCCTACCATCTTCTGAGCATGGTGGACCAAGAGTTGGACCTTGTAGTGTTGATGTGTTGCAGTTCCTGCAGTGTTCACTGCAGCAGTGCCTCATCGTTCCAGAACTCATTGTTGTTCTCCCCTGGAGAAATAATTGTAACAGCAGTATTAGCTGAGGTTTGGCAAGTCTGTATACAGCAGTATATCCTGACTGGTATTGAGTGAGCACAGCAGTGTACGTGTTCAAACAGCTTAGTGACAAATGTTGCGTGCTGCAAAAACACAAGGAAGGAGCCTGAGCCAAAAGAAACTGCCTGTCTTCCTGTTATCCCTCAGAACAATACCAGTGGTAGCAAGTCAACCCTGCAGTGTAAGTGTAGGGACATCACCTTTTCCTAGAAAGGATCATTATGCTGAAAAGTTGTCCCAAAGGAGACAAGTCTCCTCTAGACATTCTTCAAGATAAAAACATTTCATTTAATTTTTATTTTATTTTTTGTTCTGCTGAATTTTTTGTAAGTGCAAATGTTTCTACTACATTCATGCTGTATGTCCAGACATTATTAATTGTTGGGTTAAAAGTGATCTGAAACATATTTCATTTCTCTGATTTCTCTAAAGTACATTTTGAAATGAGGTTTCTGCTTCAGTTTCACTGAAGAGAGGAAATGCTCAGTGGTTATGTAAATGGTACGCACATATGTGACATTTTTCATGACGCAGAGGGCTCATGATTTGGTAGATGCAGCACTCTGTGTGGATGCTTATGATGTAGTTCTCTTTTATTAATGTTTGGGACCAATCATACTTGCATTTCACTGACTTGCAGTTTTGCTATTGACTGCAAGAGTAGAAAGGAGAGGCCTATTATTATTTCAATTGTTGACTTTAGGGAAGTCACTTCCAAATTATAAGTTATCAGATTACCAATTGCAAAATACTGTCTCTAATGCATCCTGTGTTATCTAGAGGCAAACACACAGCTTGGTGGATAAAAATCAAGCAACAGAGGAGAGGCAGTAGGGAACAGCTTCTGAAATCACCTCTTAATTTTGTATAACCACATTTTTAGTGCAGTTTGAGATGCAGTTAATCTGATTAATCTAGTCTTCAGAATTGGTTTAAACTGAATTTTTGTCTTTCTGCTAAAAGAGTGGGATTATTTACTGGTCAGGTGCAGCTGATGTTCTCTTGGTCTTTAACACTTCTCAGATGCTCATTGTTAATTTAGCAGCCACTCCGTAACATTGACCATATATCAGTGTAGAGCTCTTGAGGTAAGCAATGGGCATCACTGAGAAAACGTGCTGTGTTCTACCCAAAGCAAAACACACAGTGTGCATCAGTTCTTGTGAGTAAATTTAAAACGAGATGTCTGCTGAGGACATTTTGGTTTAGTACATTAATTCTTACCCTGGTTAGAATTTGCTTTTGGATTGTAGAAGTTAAATTATATTTTTGTGGTTTATTGTTGGTATCCTATTCATATGCCTTGATTCAGATTCACAGTGTGTTCATAGGCAAAACTTCAAGTGAGCTATTATCTTCTGAATGTATTGATAACAAGGTCTACTTGTTGGATTGGGCACTGGCTGGAAATTTGACAAGTTTGTCAGTAATATGGTTTTCAGATGAGAGTAAGGAGGCTTTCTCACTTCTTGCAAATCCGGAGATCATTTGAAACAAGCACAATTGATTGAAGTTGTTTTTCATAAGCCAGTGGACTAGGTGTCACAATGAGGTATTTGAACCCAACTTATCCGCAGCTAAATTACTCAAAAGTATGAACTGTCCCCTCCTAATAGCTGGGGCCATATTCCAGAGAAGTGCTTTCCAGAAAAGTGGAGTTTGGTTAATTTGAGAAGTCTCTCGGTGGGCTTATTGATTATCTGTTGGGAGAAAACACCATGGACCTGAAGGGCCTTGTCTGGATATATCTAGTGAGAGACTCTTAGCTGGGGCCTAGTGCAAAACCGCTTTAATTTAGGTTCATCTCACCTAACTTTAAGCACATACTGGGGGCTGAGAAGCGTGAGGCTACTGATCCTAAATGACTTCTGAAATCAACAGAGAAGCTAGAAGTGTCAGTCTGACTGTAATCACCCTCTGCTGAATACACAGGAAGCTTTGGAAGTTCGGTTGTACGGACGGGCCTGCACTAATGGTATCAGCACACTTGTGAAACCGTCAGTGGATGTTAGCTGTTCCTATTTTCTTTTCAAGAGGATCTGTTCAGCTAGAGAGATTGACGACTGCTCAAATAAGGGGAAGCTAGGCTGGCATGAAGATTTCTAGATTTGTAGTGTCTGAGCATGAGCCATACTTCAGGACAAGCACATATTTGAGTTAACAGACTGAGCTATTTATCAGGCAATGTATGTATGTCATGTACACCGCTCCCAGGGAATTGACAATTTATAAATTCATCACAGATTTTACCACTATTTAATGCAGTGGCACTTCTACTTATTGGAGTGAAGGGACCACTGTATTAATGGTATGTGGTGCCGGAAAAAAACTCATCACATTAGGATTTGGATCAGAGAGATGATTAGTGTGAAAAAGCAATAGCAATACTGTACATAGCTATCCAGAGCTCATGAACAGAACTTTGAAGAAGCAGAAATGCTAAGATGCTTAAAAGGAAAGAAAGGGCATAAGTATAAAGTAAGCAATAGTCGTATTCTCTGATAGCTGGGGAGATAAAATCATTGACGTACCCTCTTCAGGCAATTCAGTTTTCTGATACTGATTATTAGAGCTACAATTTCTTAAATTGTAATTAATTACATCCATAAAAATAAAAGTAGTACAATTAGATATGTTTCAATTTGATATAGGTACTTTTAATTTGCTCTGTTATCATCAGTAGCAACAGATGCCAGTTCTTGCTATCCTTTTGGAGCTAAAATAAGTGGAATTAACTCATCTCTAGTGACTACTGAATTGAATGTTGCAAGGTTGATTATTACAACTCATCATATCAGAAAATGAAGCCTCACTGTACATGAAAAGCAGCAATTTTAATTAGCCAACCAGAGTAACACTTGCCACTCACCAACAACTTTTCTTTCAGCACTAATAAAGACAAGAAGAATATCAAGGTCACACCTGGGACTGAAATCTTTCAGGTTATTCCAAGCCCTTCTTTATTCAGACATAACCTTCCACATAACACTTACGTTCTTCCAGAATAAGGAAATTGTCCATCAGTTGGAGCATGTAGTCTTCATGAAATGACCTTCACCAGTGCTGTAGTTACACCTCAGAAATAACTCCTGTAGGAGATAAGAATCACAGTGGGCTTCCCCGCATTCAGAATTATGCGACATTTATTTCCTCACCTTCCCTGTATTTGACTCCTTTGAAGTGAAATCTAAGCTTATTTTTCTTCTATCTTCAGAAGAATGAACAAGTTTTTCTAAATTTCTTTTAAAAACTTGAAGATAGTCACAATATCTAAATCTGCAGCAGGCACTTCTAAGTTTGTGAGTATGCTACAAAATAACTCCTGTATAAATAATTTATTCAACTTGTTACTGAGGCATGATTTTTTTTTTTTTTAATATGAGTTAAGCTGAAAATATTTTTTTCTTTCCCTAAAAACAGATGGGAAGAAATCTGTTTCAAATAGTTGGGGGTTTTTTATGGGAAGTAATGTTTTTAGGGAAAATAATTTAATATAAAAAAACTAAGATGGTTTCAAAATAATGCATTTCTTTTCTGAATAAAATAGTAGAAGTGCATTCATTTATCTGAAAGAAGGAGAATACATTTTCTCTCCCACTGTTTTAAACAGTGGAGTGGACTTTTTGGAACAGAAAAATCAAACGTGTTTCCTTGGAATTTACTGCAGAAGTTCATAGTTCAACCGAAACTTTATTCCCTCTGAGAAACAGTGGATGAGGAAGAGCAACAGAAGTTTTTACCAAAGACACCACATCATTGTTGTGTATATCCTACTTTTGCTGTTTGTGGTGGAAAGTAAGAGGAGGAAAGAAGGAACGAAGTGCTTTCTCTTACTCTAGAAGCAGACAAGAAAACACGTGCTGGCTATGCCCATGTGCCCGAGAGGTGCAGCGTTCGATAGCCTGTAACCTTCACATGAAAAATGTGCTTCTACATGGACAGAGAAGCACTGCCGCAGGAAGGAGTCTCTCAGCATGACTTCTCCTTCTGCTCAAAGCCTTCCTGCAGCACGCGGTGGCATACCACAGTAAGAAATCCTGTCTAGCGCCGATGGGATCCCTACTGAGGGAATACGATTCCCTGCGACTCAGTTCAGCTTTTGCTCTGCTGTCTGGATAGCAGTTGGCCACCAGGGATTTCAGCTGTGAATCTGCTGGTGGTGTTGTGCACAGTATCACACAGACGCTCATTCAGTTCTTTGAACTCTGTTCATTAAAAATGAGTGCAACAGTATCTGCTGTTATAAATGCTAGATGAGCATTTTTTTGTCACTAAACCAAGGTCTAGTCGAGCTGTCTGGTGAATGTGGCAGAGGTTTGGCTGTGTATGTCAACTTTTGTGGTGAAAGCCAAGGAATAAAACCATCAAAACAAACTATGGGCTGGAAGATAGACAAAAACCAAGTAACTTGTAACACTCTTCTGCCATTCAGACAGCATCCACTGTTGTTTTCCAAAGCATTTTTTGATTCAGAAGATATGTGCTCTGGATTGGCTCTTGCTCCCATGCCTTGTTGCATAGATACTGTTCAGAGGTACAGCAGACCACAACTATGAAGACTACAGAGAGACAATTTTAGACTTGGGTCTGAAGACAGCCCCATTTTAAGCACAGATTTTTATTTTTTTTTTTCCATTTCAATATATTAGCTAGATTCCCTATTTTCAACATAAACTCCCCTCATATTTCTGTGTGTCATCTGCCCTAATCAGTAAAAAACCCTTAAAATCCCGTTATTGTTTCATACTATTGATTCATTAATTAACTGTTCTGTATTATTGACATAAACTTCCAAAACAGCTGAAGTGAGTTTGGCTTAAGAATACATCTGTGGTTGGTTTCTATGGTAGCCTATTCCACAGTCCCTCTTATGATGCCTCTCAAAGTAAGACTGTAGATTTAGAAAATCCGTTTATAAATATTTTCAGAGATTTAGTAGCAACAGCTAACAACTTTACAATCCTTTTAAAATATACTATTAAATAGACATTTTACAAGGTGGCTGGCTCCCTAAGTTTGAGTAGAATATGTAGAATGAATATTAGCATTTTTTCAGTTTAAAAGTTATTACTGCAGCCATTGCAGAATCTTTCAAGGTACACCGTGGTCTTGTATATGATTTAAGCAGGTTCTTCAGTTCTCTGTAGTAACATGTACAAGCTGCCTAACAAAAGTCACGCACTACAGTTTATTCACAATGTTAATAAAATCAGCTGCTATAAAAGCAGGTTCTGTTGCTGATAGCAGAAGTGCTGTCCCTTATTCCAGATGGGGTATGTTTCCAGGATTTCTGAAAGAATATTAATGTGCAGTATAAATAGATGTTTTGACATCACAGTTGAACAAACTATCCCAAATCTCACTTAAAAATATTTCCATTGATGATCCAATCAATTGGATTGCCAGTAGGAATAACAGAATTGCTAACACTGGGCAAAAATTTAGGTGTAATACCTGACTGTTTAGCAGACCTACACATGCCAGCAAACTACTGTGCAAGTAGTTCTTTAACTACATCATCTATCCTCTTGAAGAGCTGCAAAAAATCAGACATTTGCCAGAAAAGGTTTTGTTCTTCCAAAGACCTTAAGAAACCGTGCTCTAATTAAGCTTTTCTAGTAGTAGAAAGCATTTTACATGTAATTAGATGTACCTTTATTTTATTAGTAACATCAAAAGTCTCTGTCTAGATCTCATTAGCAGAAGACTTTTATAAATCTGGAGGAATATATGGAAACATAAATGCTCATGCATACGTGGCTCTCTCATCAAAATGCCCTAATGCATGGCTTGATTCTTCAGATAGTTCTCTTATGCACATATATTCTCTTTCATGTAAAAACCCGCTGTGTATAGTTGGAATAAAGGTTTAGGGGGGTATAAACAACTTTGTGCAATGGGAATCAAAGCCTAAACTTCCAAAAGGGGTAAAGATTTGTCACCATGTTTCAGTTTATATCTTTACCTGAAAGAATGGAAGTCCATAAAAGAGCAACATTAAATGTCTAAAGCATGTACAAAAAATAATCTTGGACTTTATTAACTATTTATTAGCTCTACAAGTTCCTAATTAATCAAAATAAAACCCCTGACTTCCTACCAGCACAACCTACCATCTATTTATCATTAGGTTTTCAAATTTCCTTTTTCACATGTTTCTTTAGAGCAGTTTGCTTCTTTCTTTGCTATCTGTTTGGAAAGCTGATACTGTGTTTTAGTTTCAATAAGCATGAAAGATATTGGGATATATTGCAGGGGTGTTTGCTAAGGCATTAACATGTTTTATGAAGAAAATCCCAGTGTCTTTTATTGCTTCATGGCTGGTACTAATTCTTGCCTTATAAAAAGAATTTTTGAGGCTATAATGTGGAATTCAGAATGATTCATAACTGGTTTTCCTTCTTTTCATCTTTTCACTTTTTGAGCACTGAAAATCAGATTCCTTCAGGCACTTTGCTAACCTCTGTATGGTCTGTACTTCCAAATGCCAGAACACCTATGATTTCCCAATTTGGTATTTTACAGGAATTATGTAGAATATATTTTAAGTGTTTGTGATATCCACATTAACAACGGCTTTTCTGACTGTTTTTACAAGTATCTTCTGCAATATTCCATGCCTAACTTGACACAAAGTATTCACACTTCTCTGTTATTAGCTTTTATCTCTGAAGTCTATTGTTAACAACTTAAAAGATACTCTTGGCAAAGTTAATGAAAAAAAGATGGTTTATTTGCTCAAATGCTGTGCTGGGAATGGAACTTGTATAGCTGCGCTTAATGTTGGGTCAGAGTTCTTAAAAGAAAGTACTCTGCAGACTTAATGAGGAATTCACCAACAGCAGCAAAGTGACCCAATTCGTGCCGCGACTACCAGGCAATCAGTAAGGTGCCTTGTAGAGGGAACACCCAGTGTATCAGCGCCTGTCGCAGGATGACAGCCTGAAAGTGCAATGATCAAACCCTCACATGGGGTAATGGGTAGCTCTGGATATGTCATGGTTATTTTAAAGAAAATTAAAAATACTTTTAAATAGATACTTTAAAACTATCTGTCTCAGCCTACAGCTCTTGTGCTGCTTTTCTTCTCTGGGTGTCTTACCGGTTCCAGTGGTCCTCTCATAATTAAACAAATCTATAAATAAATAAATAACCTTCCTACCAGCAGTCCTCAGCTAGAACTACTGTCATTCCCATCTCACAATTTTACTTTGCTGTTCAGCTCCAATATGACTTCATTTTAAAAATGCATAAATTAACTTTGGGCTGTTTTTATGCACTTTGTACAGTGTCTGTCACATTGCACGAAACCAAAAGAACAAGTAGAAAACCCAGGCTGTGTTTAATCGGAAACTACTGAATGCATATTGAATCTAAAAAAAAATGGTACTTGAAAGGATATATGCATCTGGAGTGTAATAATCCTGCTAACCACCAGGCAGGAGCTTATCTAGCTTACCTAATGCATATGTCTCAAGTTTAGAAAAAGTGAAAATCTGAAGAACCACAGGCTGAATGCATATTCTTTCCATAAAGGACATGCTTATTTGTTACTATGTGCATTGTAGATCTCAAATCCTAGACGTGTCTGCCTCTGTTTTACACAATAAAATATATTGTCCTAAGAATTATCACAGAATGATAGAATCATAGAATATCAGGTTGGAAGGGACCTCAAGGATCATCTGGTCCAAACTTTCTTGGCAAAAGCTCCATCTAGACAAAAGCACGGTCCAGACAAGATGGCCAGCACCCTGTCCAGCCGAATCTGAAAAGTGCCCAATGTTGGGGAATCCACCACTTCCCTGGGGAGATTATTCCAAAGGCTGATTGTTCTCATTGTGAAAATTTTTCCTCTTGTGTTCAATCAGAATCTCCCCAAGACTAACTTCATCCGTTACCCCTCATCTTTTCCCTGTGACTCCTTGTAAAAAGGGAGTCTCTGTCTTCTTTGTAGCCACCCTTTAAGTACTGGAACATGGTGATGAGGTCTCCCCTAAGCCTTCTTTTCTCAGGGCTGAACAAACCCAATTCTCGCAGCCTTTCCTCATATGGCAGGCTTCCCAGTCCTTTGACCATCCTGGTAGCCCTCCTCTGGACCCACTCCAGCCTGTCCACATCTTTTTTGTATAGTGGGGACCAAAACTGAACACAGTAATTGTGTGGTAATTACCACATAATTACCACAGAATTTTGTGGTATTATAGAACATGGGCACTACAACCTAGTACACACTCCCTTAAGACTGCTTTTCACAGTCTCACATTTTACTTCTTCAGGAAAAATCAAAATGTAACAAACAATGTCATTAATTTCAAAGTGTACTAGAAACTTAAAAATACAGGTCAGGCTCTTTTTGTTTGTTTGGTTGGTTTTTTTAAAGGGTTTCTTTTGATATGACCTGAATTCTTCACCTAATTGCAGTGGACACTGGATCGAGCCATGTAATTAATCTATTATTTCTGCTAATATCCGTGGATACTGATGATGCACAGGGACTGGAAAACTTCCTTTTAATTCACGTGAATTAAACACCCAGAAATGAAACTATCAGTTCTGTGACAAAGGATATCTAAGTGCTTTTCCCTTTCTACTAAAACTTGGTCAGGAAATCCTGGAGACAGTAAAAACACACTGTTTCTTCCAAATAGCGTCTGTTTTCTCTCTGTACAGGTAACATTGCAAACAATGCTGCAGGCTCTCAGCTCAGCAGCTGTTAAATGCCTGGCTTTGCCTCACTTTAGAGATTTAACACCTTTGCTAGTGGTGTTTGAATTCATTAACCTGGAGATCTTCTTCAGGATCACGTTTGCCAACAACCTGCTTACAAATGCAGTTTGAAACTATTACCTCTGAAAAGTATTTTCAGGAACCTGGAATTCATTCCTTTGCTTCTGCAGTTATTTTTATAGGGATGCATCAGAGAAATTGCTGGTATTGTACACTTAGAGAAAAAAACTTTTCGTCTTCATGACCCTTGGCAAGAAGGGGCTTATGCCATTGTGTTTTATGTTGTTGTTATGAGAAGTATCATAAACACTTGAAGCTTCCTGCTTTGCAGTACATCTAAAATCACTTTACTTGAAAATTATGTTTATTATTCTCTTCAGCTGGGAATGCAGTAGATCAAGACAAATGTGGTATTTCTCTGCTTAATGCAGTTAGTAATTTGACAAGATAGGTATAATTTCCCATACATTTCAGTTCCTCACAGTAATAGTGTCCCAGAGTAATTTGGCAAACAAACAAAAGAGCTAATTAAACATTGTTGAATTTTTCTAAGGCAAAGTGTATACAAGGTCATACCAAGGGCTCAGCTGAAGTTTATTAAAGATTAGCAGTCTGTTTCTGCAGGAGGGATCCCTCCAGCTACTGTAATGTATGACAGCCTGGCGTACTGCTTCCCGCAACAAGCTGTTGTACAGAGCAGAATTACAGAACAAATTTTCAGCAGAATGTAGAATAAAAGGCTTTATATTTTAAAGATTATTTTTTTCTTTATGTTTTATTATATTTGGAACAAATAAGCACATAAGGCCCTATTTGCTTCCGTACATTTGGAAAATGAACCTATGGGTAGATCATTATGCAAAAAGGGCTAGGTTATTACTATGCCTTTCATTTACAGTGTAAATCCTTGTGTCAAAGACACACCTTTGCTTTTGTATTTATCTCTGACAATAGGAACCAATCTGCGAATCCAAATGCAAATCAGCTAAATAACTGTGAAGGTGTTTGGATAGCGAAGAGGTGTGCCATGTTTGCACTTAACTTGCAAGTAAAAAAGTGTCATAATGTAAATATACCATGCCTATAAGCTCAGAGCACTGAAACCTGTGCACGAAGTCTGTCAGTAGGTACTCGACCATGCAGGGACTAAGGCCTTTACTTTACTCTCGTGACCATCATAAAGACCATACAGGAACACTACTCATGCGATATTATCCTTATAATGCTCCAAAGACTGTAAAATACACATTATTTACTGTGCAAGGATGAGATGTTCTTGAAAATGTGTCATAGAATCATAGAATCATAGAATGGGTTGGGTTGGAAGGGTCCTTAAAGATCATCTAGTTCAAACCTCCCTGCTGCGGGCAGGGACACCCTCCACTAGACCACATTGCCCAAAGCCTCATCCAATCTGGGCTTAAACACTTCCAGGGAGGGGGCCTCTACAACCTCTCTGGGCAACCTGTTCCAGTGCCTCACCACTCTAACAGTAAAGAATTTCTTTCTAACATCTAATCTAAATCGACCCTCCTTCAGCTTGAATCCATTACCCCTTGTCCTGTCACTACACTCCCTGATAAACAGTCCCTTCTTTCCTGTAGGCCCCTTCAGGTACTGGAAGGCCGCAAGTAGATCTCCCCGGAGCCTTCCTTTCTCCAGGCTGAACAAGCCCAATTCTCTCAGCCTGTCCTCACAGGAGAGGTGCTCCAGCCCTCTGATCAGCTTCGTGGCCTCCTCTGCACTCGCTCCAACAGGTCCATGTCTCTCCTGTACTGAGGCCCCCAGAGCTGGACTCAGTACTTCAGGTGGGGTCTCAGGAGAGTGGAGTAGAGGGGCAGGATCACCTCCTTTGACCTGCTGGTCGCACTTCTTTTGATGCAGCCCAGGACACGGTTGGCTTTCTGGGCTGCAAGCGCACACTGCCGACTCATGTTGAGCTTCTCATCAATCAATACCCCCAAGTCCTTCTCCTCGGGGCTGCTTTCAGTCCATTCCTCCCCCAGCCTATAGTCGTGCTTGGGATTGCACCAACCCACGTCCATGGTACTGAGCACAGAATACCTTTCTGAGTGTTTCCTGTCATCTAGAGGGACCTTGACTGGCTTGAAAGGTGGGCCTGTGTGAATCTTGTCAAGTTCAACAAAGTCCTGCACATGGGTCGGGGCAATACCGAGCACAACTACAAGCTGGGTGGAGAATGGACCTGGGAGTGTTGGTGGACAAGAAGTTCAACATGAGCCAGCAATGTGCTCTTGCAGCCCAGAGAGCCAACCATATCCTGGGCTGCATCACAAGAAGAGTGACCAGCAGGTCAAGGGAGGGGTTTTCCCTCCCTCTCATGAGACCCCACCTGGAGTATTGCATCCAGCTCTGGGGTCTTCAGCACAGGAAAGACATGGAGTTGTTGGAGCAAGTCCAGAGAATGGCCACAAAAATGATCAGAAGGCTGGAGCACCTCTCCTGTGAAGACAGGCTGAGAGACTCGGGGTTGCTCAGGTCTGGGGAGACCTTATAGCAGCCTTCCAGTAGCTGAAGGTGGCCTATAGGAAAGATGGAGAGGGACTGTTCATCAGGGACTGTAGTGATAGGACAAGAAGTAATAGATTTAAACCAAAAGAAGGTAGATTTAGATTAGATATTGGGAAGAAATTCTTTACTGTGAGGGTGGTGAGACACTGGAACAGATTGCCCAGAGAAGTTGTGGATGCCCCCTCCCTGGAAGTGTTGAAGGCCAGGTTGGATGGGGCTTTGGGCAACGTGGTCTAGTGGAGGGTGTCCCTGCCCATGGCAGGGGGGTTGGAACTAGATGATCTTTAAGGTCCCTTCCAACCCAAACCATTCTCTGATTCTATGATTCTATAGTTCTGGGATTTTTAACAAACATTCATATTCCTATGCTGACACATAAATAAATTTGCCTCTTTTCCTATCATGCATAACTACATGGAATCAGCAATAAAAGACATATTGAGAGAGCACCTGTCCTGCTTTTAAATGTAGCAAAGCTGGACAGAGACTGTGAAGACTTAGTGCCTCTAAGAAGTAGAAAGTCTAACTGAGCACATTGTTCCCAAATAAGCATTAATATGTTATAATTAGGTATTTGGATGCTGAGATTAAAAAAGAAACATATAAATTCCTAATTGTTCTACCTGTACAAACTGATGTGGAGCTTTCCAACCCTGGAGTTCTTCCAGAGTTAATAACTCTATAGTTTTTTACTAATAATGGGAATTCGGACTGAACACTACATGAACTGACCATTTTTCCAATCTGTACTAGCAGTCAACATAAAACTTCCATGTTAAATGTTATTTATTGTTCCCCAAGGTCATATAAGCAGTATTTCAAAAATAGTTTATTGCTATTAAATTAACACGTTCCTTTTCTTAGTCATTGTAAAGATTTCTTAGGTGTCTAAATTTATACCCTCAGGTGCCTTATACTCAGTTAAAAGAAAAGTGCTCTTTCAAAGGCTATTTATGTAAACAGCACCTAATTCCTCTCCAGAAACATAGCACCATCATATAACATAACATTGAGCATGGAAAGCCTGCACTGGAGTATGGTGAATCACCATATTTCCCCTGTAGAACAGAAGAAACAAGCTGCAAAGGCAAAGGGAACAGATCTGCCACATAGCTTAAATATCTCTAAACTCTACCAGCTATCCATCTTGAAGTTATAAATCCAGACATAGTTGCTCAGTGAATTACCTTAATACTGTTTTTGAGAGCAAATTGATGAATGATGCAAGCGGTGCTCATGAAATCAAAGAAAGTCAGTATTAGTCCAGATCTTGTAGACCAAGCTCCTGTAATTTCTAAGGTACTTATATGTTGTGTGACAGCACTCGCTTGTATGGACTGATCGTGGTTACTTGCAAGCTACTCCTTTTGTGTGTTCTGTTCAACAGCAACAATAGATTGCATTTGCTATAAATATGTGTAGTGCAAATATCCCTTGCTGGTTTTGATCCTGCAAGATCTAAAAGTATCATGTTCTTTCATTATGGAATTCAAAGATTATTTTTTCATGTTACCATGGTAACAAAATGGTAACTGGGTTCTTGTTTTCTTTTTACATTAATAAAAGACTAAATATTATAAGCAGTAGCAAGTGTGTCCTATTAAGCCTTGATGCTGTATAACAAGAGACGATGTGTTTCTGTGAAAATATGAAGTTTGGAATTAATCCTTTGTTGTAAGTCTGGAATCACCTTTTAGGCCTTTAGACCTGCTTATCTGTCTATATGAATGTAGCTAAAGACAAAATCTATTAAGAACAGTAACTCTACATTAGTTTAAAAGCAAGGAAAAAGAAAAAATTGCCTACGGTCTATAAGATTCCTATATATAGACCTTAATGTTCAGACCTTGATGGGTGTTTAAGATTCTCCAGTAACTGCCTCCAAGTCTGTACACCTGCACATTGCAAACCCTATGGTGCTTACAGAAAGGCATAAAGGACAGCAGAAGTATTAATAGCAGCAACTTGGTTCCTCCAGAGTGAAGGAGTAAAAGAGGCAATAACTATTGATTATTCCATTAGCCAGGGAACTGCTTTAACCATTTGCAAGATCTCAGGTCCTCTGGGCTGAGGGAATGAGAACAGATGCAGGAGGGAAATGGGACTCAGTAAGATTTTATCAAGAGCAATAAAGTTCTGGTGGAGATGGAAACTGCTGTACTTGGAGTAAGAGTCACCCTGAACACATGCAACTGGTGATCATGGTTTGCTCTTTTCTCCATTTTTTGAAGGAAGTGAGTGGTTGACATCTTATAGGAGTACAACCCTCAGTGTACAGCTATAATGCAGAGGTCTTGGAGCAAACTCCCTAAAGATTATAAGAAAAGAGGGTGGAACCTTCCATCTGAGTGATAGTATTATCTCCTGGCATTGTAGGACAGACATAGCAGGTATAGGTAGAACTGGCAAGAAATTTTCTAGAAAATCTGCTTTTCCTTAAAAATGTTCATTTTTGTAACTTACCCATTTAAATTAAACTTTCAGGTGACAGGATTCCTCATTTCCATGCTGGAATATCTAGTGAAATCATGGGGTGCAAGAGAAATGGAGGAAGGAAAGCGTACTGTAGAATTACTAGTAGCTATTTAGTCACCTAGGAAAATCAGTGGGAAATTGAGATTCAGGGAAACTAAATTTAGAAGCTGCTGTGTATAGTAGCACACTGGCGATTCTAAAGTGCAGTTCTGGGTCTTTTGGTTTTGCACAAAAATCCATTAGTTTCATCCTGAAGCAAAATAGGAACTATTTGAAATCTTGAAGTGTTATAGAACAAGATAGTGAAATGATTACATCTGCAGCTCTAAATACAGGGCGTCTCATGCCTACCTTACATGTGGGGTAGGTGATGAGCAATTCGACTGGAGGACAGGCTAGAGTTAAGCTGTGTGTTGAGGATACAGAATTAGGCTATAATTGGACCATGCATTTAATTTGAAATAGCAGAAGAAGGTTAGACAGAATATTCAGGGCATATGCAAACATTACCATGTATGTACCGTATCTGAAAGAACATGACTACGTCATATAAGGGCAGAAAGACCAGGTCTTTAGCTTCCAGTTTAAGAGAGGGATTCAGAATCTGAAATTTACTCCATTACACTTTTCTAGGCAAGTTGACTAAAAACCGTGACCAAAGTAGAGAAACATAGGGATAGCTGAGTCTGTTGTTGGACCTCCTGTGAGACTTTGCAGTCATCCCTGCTGATTGTGACTGCAGAATATCCATGTGTTTAAAACCAACTGCAGTGTATTAACACTTAATATCACAGAATCATTGAAAATTTAGATTGAGAGGGAGCTCAGCAGGTCATCTGGTCCAACTTTTCACTCAAAGCAGCTCTTACCTCCACATTTTATATAACTTGTATGGTAATCCTAGTTAGTCTACATTAAAAAATATTGAAGAAACGGTAAGCTAGGAGTACTCATCTAATATGCCAGCTTTTTCCCTGTGCCATGTCTAGGAATAACACAGCCTTGATTTGCCAAAGTGTTTTATGAGAAAGACACAGTTCCTGTCAATAGACTGGGAGTGAACAATTCCTCAGGAGAAAGCATGCGGATCAAACATCTGATGCCTGTGCTGTTAGCAGAGCTCCCAGGAGCTTGGGGGCTTGCAGAATCCCTGTGCTTCTGCACAGTTCTCACAAAGGGCTGGAGATCTTTGAGGATGCTGCTACATCCCCAGGAGTCAGATATTCCATATGGAGTAAATTCAACATATTTATGGACAATCCAAGTGTCTGAGTGCTTTAACCATACTATCCCTGAAACACAACAGTAGTAATCCTAATGAAACCATTTTGACCAATATGAAATTCCCAGAAATAAACAGCCAAATAAGATGAGGTTTAGTTTTAAATGTTGAGATGAAAAGGGAATTGGAATCAGACAAATGAGGGAAAGTGTTTTGTAGATTTATCAAAAATATTCCTGATGTTAGCTACTGAAATATTAGCTCCTCAGGCTCATTCAGTCTCTGCCATAGACATTCAGGCTACCTGTGAGGAGGCAAAGATGTCTATGACAAGCAGTCCAAATAACCTAACTGAGGCACATTATGTCTCTGTGTCTCCACTGACAGCAGGGAGTTTGGACAACTCTGAAGGCCATCCAGTGCTTGGGCAAAGCTGAGCACTGCCCGGTAGGAATCACTGAGAGCATGGGAGTCCTGTCATCGTCACTGAGAGAACCTTGCACTTCTAATGTGCTCTTCTTTGCACAGAAGTCTCCATTAGATCTCACTATAGAGTGGGATTCAGTATGAGATTAACAGCTGCATTTGGGGCAGTGCAAAGGATAATTTCATGCATTTGGGACAAATGCAAGGGATATTTTGTCCTTTGCATATCTGCTAGCTTCACATGGATATTTGAGGCGTCCCACAAGGACCTATGTATGGCCAAATGAAATGAGCGTTTAGCAGGTGTGCAGCTGAATAGCTCTCTTGTCCACCATTGATGAGATCTCTATTGACTATAATAGTTTATACACATGGCAGAAATGTAGACAATTACACTTAGTTTTCTTAATCTCACCGAGTCTCACACAAAATAATTCAAGAGGTTTAAATGCAGATGCCTGAATAATAGACATAAAAAAGTAGATGAAATAGATTTTATGTTAGCTGACCTGAAGAGATGTCTGAATCACTACTGCATAGTATGAGTCATGATACAGTGTTTAGGGTGGTGGATTAGTAACTGAGGAAGAGACAGCATCTTGTGCAGAATGTTAAACTTTTGTCCAGGAAGTGGAAGATCTGATTTCTAGCCACTTCCCAGTGTCAACAGTCTTGAAACCAAACCCTGTGAGTGTGATGTAATCACTACAGTATTGATAAAGAATTGATTAAGATGTTTCCAACACTCTGAGTCTGAGGAGGACCTAAAACTCTCCCATTTCTAAATGGAGTTTTGAGACTTATTTAGTGGTTTCAGTCAAAGTAGGGATAGCTTGATCACAACAAACTGGATCATTAGGAAATTAGGTCAAATTCAGATGCTTCCCTGCAAACATCTCAACTTCTGCTAGCTAAGCAGAGTCACTTCTCAGGATGTATGAAATAACGTCTGTCAGCATTTATGGAGTTCTGTCATCCAGACATAACTAAATATAAGCACCTTTGCAGTTTGACAGCGTGGTTAGCAGGTGATTTGAATCACTCAGTCCCTTAAGCCTAACCATTTATCAAGTCCACTTACGGCACTGAAACAAGCAATGTGAATATAACCCTTACAGATTTACTTACAGATTTATTATTTTGTGAACTAAATAAATGTTTAAAAGATCATGAAGCAGATTAATTGTTGACAAGACTTGGTTGAAGCCATAGAAAATACAAAGATTTGTGTTACCTCTGAATGCCTGGTATCACTGAGAGTCTTTGTAGTAACATAAAAAGAATAGCAATATGATACATTTTTCACAAACAAGAATAAATAATATGGATCCAAAGAACATGTGGCATGATCTTAAACGTGCATCTCATATACCTCTGTCAGCTTCAACAAACGTAGCTATATGGTTTTGAAAGACATCCTCACAAGGAGAATGTGCTATATAATGTGTTGTATAAACGGTTTACTTTTTGTAAATTTTCCAAAACTTTCAAAAAGATCATTCTACATTTAGGCCATGTGCTTAGCAGTGTGTTTTTCATCTTATTGATAGGCACCACAAGGCCACATAAGGAGGGGGAAGTCCCTGGTGTGGACTATATTTTCATCACTGTTGAAGATTTTATGGAATTGGAGAAAAGTGGTGCTCTCTTAGAAAGTGGAACGTATGAAGGTAAGCACACTTTTACTGCTAAATTTGTTTTCATGTTTCTATTACGCTTTTTTCTAATTTGATGGAATTGCACTGGGACATCCCATTACAAATGTGTAATTGCTAGTGTTATCAGAAATTTGTGAAGAGCCATATGGCAATTATGAAAATATTTTCATATATAAAATTTAAATGCAGATGGGTTCATTGTAATTTTAGTATATTTTACTGGTTGAGAGAAACAGGAAAGAAGAACTAGTTCTTTATGCCAAATACTTGAGGAGATTTCCACAAAATTTCAGCAAACAGCTGCTTTTCTAACATAGGACAAACTCTGCAACAGAAATTAGTTGTAAGGCTGACACTTTTCCTTTCCATGTGTGATTCTGCAAACACCAATCTGTGTCAGAGGTTGAAACCTCACTATTTCAGTCAAACAGGAAGGATTTGCTATGTCATGTCTTATGGGCTTTGTCAAGTTAGTGAAAAGAACTCATTCATTCTGTAATATGACAGAGGGATAGGAACTGTCCTACTGACTGTATTAGAAGATGTCTGTATATGGGGCAAAGGGCCAGCAGCTTATTGCAGAACAGCGCTTCCCAGGAGAACTGATGATTCATCTGATTTTAAACCTTTTCCAAACACAGCTATCCTGAAACTACTATAAATGGAAGGGCAGTTACTTAGCAGGGCATTTTAATAAAACCAGAATAGTGCTATACTACTTTAAACCAGATGCTTCTTAGAAATACACTAGTATTTAAGATCACTGAGTAATGCATAGGTCTTTTTTACTGTAATGTTCAAAATGACAGGGAACACCCTTTATATGAAAAACATGACCCATTCATATGAGAATACCTGGGTGAGTAGAACCATTTACAGGAAGCAGATCCATATTTTACCTTGTAGCAAAAGAAGTAATGAAGACCTTTTTGTCCTGACTTTGTCCCTGTCAAGGAAAGCATCTGAAGATAAATTAGAAGCTATTCACCCCAAAGAAAATCATTAGCTGTATTATAAATAGCAGGAAAGAAGGTAATCCTTTCTCATCTAATCAGCAGAAAGTACCAATTGGAAAGTAAATAAATTTTCATAAATAGTTATATCAATACAGAACTTGTAACAAAGATTTCCATTAAAGAAGGTCAAATAAAGGAAAATATATCATCTTTTCCTTTTCTACTTTTTTCCCCACTGTCAGACACCTAATGGTAGAAGTTACCTAAACATTAATATGACACTACAATTTTAAGTTTATCAGAGATTCATTAAATAACAAACCTTTCTTGTTACCTTAGGTGTTTGAAACTAACATTAAAGGAGCTTAAGTGTAGCACAAGTCTGCCATTGCTTGACCATGTAATTTCATTAGTTTGTAGCAAGTTTGTAGAGATTGAACTGCTAGGTTAAATTAATTCACGGTGTTCTTCTGTCCCTTGAGGGATACTGAGAGGTGTCTTATAATACCAGCTACCAGAGCTGAGTGGTCAGCCAGGTGAAATATTGGTTGGGGAAGTACGTGTAACTCCTTAAACTGGCTGAGGACCTAGCTGAAGAGAGGTCAAGTCATGACTATAGAATGCCTGTCACGTCATTCACTGATCACAGATGACAAGTTCCCTGAAGCCAAGAAGTCAGAAACTAAATGCAAACCAAAACAAAGTCAAGAGACCAATTTCTGCATAAATCCTGTCTTTGATGCCCAGGTTTCCAAATCACCAGATGTGCATTATGACAAATAGATAACTTATTACCAGTCTATGTATTATGGCAAATAATAGGTAACACTTTAGAAAATATACCTAGTTTACAGACGCTGTTTCTTCTGTTCCCATACAAAGACTTTTGGACATGTCCTTACAAAGTTACTCCCCCCCGTTTCCTGATTAATTCCTTATGACTGTAGTACCTTCCTTGGGGAAAGATTTTGCTAATTATTCCATCATAAGTTTTCCTGAGCACATTAGACCTGCAGTGATTAGGTTTACTCGTGACAATTACACCAACTAGAGCAAAGAAATTGTTCAATTCCCCCACTGAGAGATGATTTTTGAATCCTTCCATAGATCAAGCAATGCATTGTGAGCATCATGTGAGCATCCATGTTCTGGGAGATGAATTTTCTCTCCTTATCAACACTAGTTATCAGGCCTCTGAAACGAATCAGCCTTCTTTTTAATGATTCTCAATATTAATAGATTGGTTTGCAGATTTCCTTATTATTTCTTTTTTTTTTTTTTCTTGAAAAAATCATTCTGTATTTAGTTAAGTTTCTGTAGCTTAGCTGAGTCAGTCTATGCTGATTCTCTAACCACAACCACTATGTAACAGTTTGTCTCTACCAGAAAAATATTTTAAAGAAGGGATTTATCATTTAGTTGAAATAAAAAGTAAGACTCTGTATATATGTGTTGGTTTTCACCACTTCTTGACTAAAAGGGTTGATTCAATCAATTTACCTTCTCATGTAAGAATTCCAAAGAGAATCAGAAGCATCCAGGTAAACCAGAGGAGAAGGAGGCCAAGTGGAGACTTACCTGACACTGAGTCTTTGTATTGTTCATTATAATATTCAGTATTGTTGGAGGAGGGATATTTTCTCATAGTAATGAGAAAACCAGTGAAAACAATCAGAAACTTTTTGTTCTGGTACAAGCGAATAATAGTTGTGATTCCAACCTGGACAGGATATAATCTAACAGTGAAACGAGCATATATTCTTAGAAAAGTATAGTTCTATAGTGCTGGGGTTTTTTGAACCATTTATTTATTCATTTATTTATTAGTTTAAAAGTAGATTTTAAGTTATAAAAACTTCAGAATTAAAAAAGGATGCTCTGTGACCTCCTTACTATTTAGGCTTTGAATATGCCTTTCTTTGTCTACCACTTTTGTGACAACTGTGCATGAGTGTAGTATTTCAAAGTGCTGTAGAAAAGCAACAGTATGTTCATGATAAAAACTCTACAAATCTCTTGTTTTTTCAAGTTTTGAAAATATGAAAATATTTAACTTCAGTAGGACCAAATCCATTATTATTTACTTTTCTATTTATGCCTTTTTGAGCAACTACTGGAAAGACCAAGCCATCTTTATAGATACAAATTGTTTTAAACATACATAATGGTACTGTCGTGGTTTAACCCCAACCACTAACTGAGCACCACACAGCACTTCCTCACTCCTCCCCCTGCCACAGGGGGGAAGGAGAGGAGAATGAAAAAAACCCCAACAACTCATGGGATGAGATAAAGACAGTTAAATAAGATAACAAAGGAATAATAATAATAATAATAGTAATAATAATAATAATAAAAAATAATGTGATACACAAATGCAATTGCTCACCACATCCAAAAAGGAAAATAAAACAACCCAATGCCCAGTCTGTTTCTGAGCAGCGATCCCACCTCCCAGCTAGCTTCCCCAGTTATATCCAGAGCATGACGTTCTATGGTATGGAATATCCCTTTGGCCAGTCTGGGTCAGCTGTCCTGGCTGTGCTCTCCCAGCTTCTTGTGCACCTGGCAGGGTGTGAGGTGCTGAAAAGTCCCTGACTTGGTGTAGACACTACAACTACCTAGCAACAACTAAAACCATCAGTGTGTTATCAACATTATTCTCACATTAAATCTGAAACACAGCACTATACCAGCTACTAGAAAGAAAGATTAACTCTATCTATCTCAGCTGAAATCAGGACAGGTACAGAAAGAGTTGCTGCGTATTTTGCAGCTTACCTGTGGTAAATTCAATGGCAATCTAGGTGACACGATTCAATGCAGAATGAGAGAAAGAATACAAGGCTCACTTCCACTCTCACTCAGATTAACAGTCCAAGTCACATTAACTTCAGTGAGATTGTCATTGAGTTTTGAATTTGTAATAAAATTTCAGTTAATTCCACCAACGCATTGCTATTTGGGGCAGGGAGTGTTTGCCTGAAGCGCAGCAAACTCATTTATTTGGAGGTCTTTGTATAATTGCACAGCTAAATCCTAAAGGTTTCACTTTGTTTCTTTTTAGCAGAATTTCAATTTACTGTACTGATTAAATGAATTCTGATCTGGCCCAGAATGATAACTTCATTCAGCATAGAGCTTGTTTCCAACACAGATATTGGGGTAAGGTAAAATAGCCATAGTTCTGTACCAGAGGAGGAAGTGTTCCTGTGCAGAGTGAAAGTCACCTGCCTCTGTTACACAGACTCATGTAGCACAGGAGGACATGCCCCAGCAAAATAATCCACGTTCCTTTTCCAGTTTCTGTAATGAAGTTCATAGATGGTCTTTGGATTGGCACAATATGTGCAAATCTATAAAATGCAAAATAACAAAGCTGTGATGAACAGACAAAATGTGTGTATATGTGAGTGCTGTCTTTAGCGACCTCTTTAATAGGAGGGTTGGCTCCGTGTACTGTCATCTCTCTGATATGTCAAAACTTGTATGGTAACTTCATGGATCACTGACTTCAAAGGCTGTTCCCATCTCCTTATTAGATCAGCAAAATTTCTTAGCCAGTACAGCGTATCAGTAGACTGAAAATGTACTTGAGATGTATATTGGTTAAGAATGCCAATGCTCATAAAGAGAAATGTAACATCTTCAATCTTATTTCCAAAACTCAGATATGTTAAGGCACATGATTGAAGGTTATGGTGAGACATCATTATGAGGTATCAATAATGTGAGAGTGCAAGAGTAATGCATGCTATGGGTAGAATTGCCTTTTAAAAGTAACATGTGCAGTGGCAGTACCAGAAATAAAAAGAATTGTTCAGTATATAAATACTGTAAGAAAAAGAAATGTGTTGTTGATAATCCATAAGGATATAAATGCATTTCAAAAACACAAAAGAAAGAGGGATTTTAGCAGTGTGGAATGCTATAAGAAATGCAGACGTAGAAAAGCTTGTTCATAACTGTTAAACATGTGGCAAAATTATGAAAATAAGTGAATTCAACCAGTACATCTATGAATAATGTACGAAGTAGAACTCTCTTTTTTTCTATCAAATTTTTGTTTGCCTCAGAAGAGCTCCATAACAGTTGTTTTATAAAAGATATCTTATTTACTAATAATATGAGAATAGTCCTTAATTTATCTCATGAAAATCAATCATTTTAGTTATTGTGCCATTAATTTTGTCAAAAATCCAGTTTTTATCATTTGTTTGATTGTTTGGAATTATCTCAAATTCGTTCACTGGTTAAAATTCAAAGCTCACTGAAGCTATTTAACCACTTATATGATCATGGACTTACTTCCCTTGGCCTCGCTGAAGTCTGTGGTAAAATTCCAGCTGGCTTAAATGGAGACAGATTTTCATCCTTTTTTTTTTTTTTTTTTATTTTTTATTGATGGAGTATTTTTTGGCAGGAGACTGAATGTTAGCTGAAAGTTCCTTAATATTCCAGAACTCTGCAATTATTCAGTCTTTTAAAAAAAGTTTAAATACATCCCATTGGTAAAACCTTAGTGTTCTGTATTACTTGCTTATTTGAAGACACAAAACTTGGAGTTGTTTTAGGAACAGTTTTAAGGGGTCAGCTTACATGTTTTCAGTTGAGTCACCATTATGATAAGCTCCCATGGGTAGGTGAATGTGGATCGAAGCTGAGGTCTTGCCTGTGACTCTTCCGACACACTGGCACGTGAACAACACTGGGAGGTGCTCTGATTCCGTTCACCTGCAGAGAATCCTCGTACTGAAGAAGACATTAAGTTTTGCATAAGCTTTCATTCCATCTCTCAAACCAAATTTAGCCTAAAACCTTCTAAATGATCTAAACCCTTCTGTTCAGCTAATGCATTTTCAATTAACATTTCATTTTACTATCTGTAAGTTTAAAATATGAGTTAAGGACTGCTCCACGTAGGCAATGGAGTTATTAATTACTGCATTGTGGTGACAATGGTTTTATAAAGAGGTGGTGTTTGATTCCAGTAGTTTTGATTCACATCTTCCAGGAAAAAAATTCCAAGGAATTCAAAATTCTCTCAATTTACTGCATGCAGTGTTCCCTTATAAGCAGGACATCCTGAGCACTCTACAGCATAGGAATACAAGGGAAATTAGTCAAAATAAAGATAATAAAATACTACCCTCCTAAGACCTAAACACAGTAGTTAATGAAATATTCTGATTTAAAATGGGAAACAAAGGTATCATGAGGGTAGATGTATATAGATAAAAATAGAAGTAGTCCTTCAAAAGCCATGTCTTTTAACAGCAGAAAGTGTTTTCAAGGGCATAGATAAATGAAATGAGATACTTTATAGCAGAGATCACATTCGAGTTGAAAGTGCCTCTCAAAGTGGTAGATCCGATATCAATATGATGTTCACTTACCACCACCATATTTAGAGAACATGTAAATGTGGATATATCAACATTTAGGTCAAAAAAATAGAAGAAGAAATCTTAAATACAGTCAGTGACTTCATGATCTGATTGAGTTCTTGTACCTGTTCTATATTCGGAATATTTTATGGGCTTTGTTGTGTTTCCTCCCTTACCCTTGGGGCACAGGAGGGAGTTGAATTTCTTCATTAAATACGAAGTGCAAAGAACCAATTTTTTTTTCCTAAAAAATTGTGTGAAGCATAGCCCTCAAAAATGTAAATGCTCAGAAGCTCAGAAATGTAATGCCAGTGGATATATCAACATGTATAAGGAATCCTGTCTACATTTGTTAATGCGTTTTAAGGCATAAAACATCACATGTAATTTTTTAAAAGTTTATTTAAGTATTGTGTCATTTTCTCAGCGAAGTAATAAGGAAGGACTCAAAACTGAATAAATATTATTTCCTTTTTGTATGAAAAATAGCTGCTTTTTAAAATTATACCGTTGCAATATAAAGGGTGACTTTCATAACTTCTACCGTGCCTTTTTAAACTTTCTGAAATGTAGGATTAATGTAACAATGTATCCTTCCCCTCTGTTCTGAATTGGAGGCTATATAATTGCTCATTATTTTAATAAGTAGTATTCCTGGTATGTGGTTGCTTCTATCTTAGGAAATCAGGCCTGGCTCTTAGCTAGCATCCAGAGACAAGAACACTGGTGACATCAAACCACTGTTTTGTGAGTGATGCTGCTTGCCTCCTGCTGCTGGGGCTGTCAGGTGAGGGTAGTCATCCGTAATACTGCTGTGGTCCTCTCATCCATGCGGGTTGGACTTTTCTCCCTTTTCTGCAACAAAGGCTTATGGTTAGAGGGTTTCCTCCCTAACATGTGTCCCGCAGCAGGCCATCATCCTCCATAGCAGCTGGTGACACTGCAACCAAGCTGCTGGCTGGGGAAAGTTTATAGATACCCAAGGCTGTAGGCCATATCAATAGGCAAATACTATTCTTTCAGAAATATTGAAGACATGGTCAGTTTTGACCTGCTGCAAGAACGCAAGCAATAAGAAAAGGTGACATCCAGATGTCCATCATGACATCGCTCTCTACAACTACCTGAAAGGAAGTTGTACTGAGGTGGGTCTTGGTCTCTCTTCCCAATTAGCAAGTGATAGGATGAGAGGAAATGGCTTCAAGTTGTGCCAGGGGAAGTTTAGATTTGATATCAGGAAATATTTCTTCACTGAAATGGTTATCAAGCATTGGAACAGGCTGCCCAGGGAAGTGGTTGAGTCACCATCCCCGGAGGTATTTAAAAGACACATAGATGTGGTGCTTAGGGACATGGTTTAGTGGTGGACTTGGCAGTGCTAGGTTTATGGTTGGACTCAATGATCTTAAAGGTCTTTTCCAACCTATATGATTCTGTTATCCTATGAAAACGTGGCACCTGTGCCACATGTGTCCGTACAGGTCCAACCTATTCCAAGAGGCATCGAGGAAATAGAATCCTATGTGACTATAGTTTTATATGTGAAATTAGAAGAGTTGGGCCATTCTGCCTTTAAACAGACAGCATCCTGATGCAAAGATCTGATGGCTCCTTTGTCCTGTGCACTTCCAGACAAATCAAAGAGATCACTGGCTTCCCCACAGCTTCTAACATGGTTCAGCTGAAAGAAAACCAACAGTCATTGCAATTGTGTCTGCCTCCAGGAGCATCTTTCTGCTCACATCCCCCGCCCAGTAGATGGTTGTATGAGGAATGGCCATGGATAAACTTGATCTATGCATGGGTTGAGTAGGCTGTGATTGGGATACACTTGACTGAGCTGTGATGCAGTCAGCTGCTAGACTGAACTCCCTGCCTGGCCTGCCAGACAGCTCTGCTGCCTAAGAAGAGGGTGCTAGTTGGCCAGAGCAGTGTTTTTGACCACCCCAGGGTGCTGGCTGGTGCTCTCCCTGAGTCAGTGTGCAGTGCTTCTTCTAGCCAGTTGTGTCAGGCACGAGGTCAGAGACTAGCCACTGTCACATGGGGCTTGGTAGAACCCATAATTCTGCTGGCTAGTGCTGCGTAGCTCAGCAGAAGTGTGCATGGACATTTAATTAATCTAGTTTGTGTTCTGTTGAGATTCTGTGGCAACCACAAGCAGCAACTTATTGTCAGCTCAGGATTGCTTTAAATGACATCAGCTGGTATTTTTTACTAAGGAAATCAGATGTATATATGCTCCTCAGGCACACAACACTTTTCTTTGCTCATGTGTGTGCCCAGGATGTGGACCAGGACCAGGTGCCAGAGCCTCCAGAAACCCTTTCTGCTCAAACAGGCCCACTGAAACAACTGCTCATGTACTTTATTTTATATCAAAACTAGATCAGCACCAAGAGGATCTCAGCTGCAGAGAAATCAGGAAATTACCTTTGCCTTTATCCTTTTTTCTAAGCTGGACTGACCGTGTGTCAGCTCAGCCCAAGACCTGCCCTATTCTTTACAATTCTGTGCAGTCGCTACAGAAAGGTATTAAGAAACTGAAGTGTCCAGACAAAAGTAATGCAAATTAACAGGAGAGCAGTAGGGAATAAATTTAGAGAACTCATCAGATAGAGCTTTGTTGAGTAATGATTGAGAAGCTCAGAGAATTTAAAATGTGTGAACCCAGTGGATGAATAAAGATAATTCAAAGTTGGGCAAATAAGTAATGACAGCTAATGTGATGTATCTGGAAAATATGAACATTTGGATTTAATATTGGGAAAAAATTTTCTCATACTGATGTGATTTAAATGGTAGAATAACCTCCAGAGGTGAAGATCCAAGTTTCATCTCTTAGGAAGTTTAAAAGTAGTAATTAGTAGAAATATTCCTGCACTAGTAGAGGATTAATTAAAGGCTGTAGTATAGTATTGTCTACTTCAGTATAGTATTCATTAATGCTGTCTATGTGACACATTAGGTTTTGAGTGTGAGGGTTTTTTATAAAACAGATCACAACCAGTTAATGTGCACATGTCAGATATGTTTCTAACTGAACTTCGACTGCAGTATGTATTGTGCTGTTATAGTTTAAATGCAGACTGTTTTAGAAAAACACTGCCAAACTCTCTATAGCCTGAGCTATCAGGCTACCACACTGATAAGGCACATTTTTCTGTAGTTATTGCAAAAGATGTTATAGAATTTTGCATCTCAAATTACAAATCATAATGACATGTCACTGCTCTGGAGAAATGTTTAGCTACATTGCTCAGCTACAGATATCTCCATTTTTTAATACATTACTGGAAAAACACAATGTTTGTTATATCATATCCAGTTTACATGCAATTATCATGCTATGTCGTTATGAAGTTCCTCTGGATTTTATGTCCTCTTGGATGCTATAAATTTCTATTTGTGATTTTTCTCATTGTTTGGCTTCAGACGAGAAATTATCACCTTCCTGTAGCAAGTAGTATTCTGCTAAACACCATAAACTGCAGTCCAAAAACTGTTTGGGAGGTTATTCCTAAAAGACGTGGAGAAAATCCCCATTGCTACAAGTCTTCCCATTTTATCAACCTCAGAATTTTGGAAAAATATTGAAGCAGTTTTATTTTCTAAAGACAAGATATACTGAAGCTTCCATAATACTTTCCTATTAGCATCTTCCTATGAATCAAAGGATTATTTTTTTTCTGAGTATTTTCCCTAAATCCTTCTTGCCTTTTTTGAAGATAATTTTAACAATTGCCTTCTCTAGCCTTTGCTCCCTTAATCACCACAGCTTTTCAAACATGACGGAGAATGGTCCAAAATAACATCAAGCCAGCTTCCCAGCACCTTCAGATGCATCCTATCCAGTCCTATGAACTTGCATATGTTCAGCTGACATATAGTTAGTACCTGATTTGACCCTTCTGTACCATGGGTAGTACCTGTCTCTGCCAGCCTTTGCTACTAGGCAATGATCTGAAAGGCCTGAGAGTGAGCAGTAGGCCTTGCCAGTGAAGGCTGAGGGAGAGAAGACATTGAATCCTTCGCTGAGGTAGCCTTTGACATGCTCTCCATCGCTTGGTCACCTACCACATTGGGCAGCAGGCCCGTCTTCTCCCCAGTCTTCATTTTGTTGCTGCTGTGGCTGTAGAAACCTGTCCTGTTGCCCTGGATGTCCTTCAGCAATTTCAGCTCTAGCTCTTCTTTGGCCTTCCTAATTCTGCCCTGTGTACCCTGGACACATTTCTCTATTTCTCCTTGGTCGCCTGCCCGTGCTGCCTCCCTGACACACCTGTAGTGAGGAGTTCCCTGGGAGGAAAACTGACCCTTAGAGTCTTCCCTTGTTTGCACAATGTTCCATAAAACCAGGATAAGGCTTCTCTGTACCAGCAAGGATAAGACTGTAGTTTCTGTTCTTTCAGTAGAAATTGCTTTGCAGCAAGACATAAAAAATTCCTTTTTATGGCCTTGGGAGGAGTTGTGGATTTTTGAAATCTCACTTTGATTATTCTATTTCAATAATGAGATATTCTAGGACTTTGCAGTACTGCATGCAACCCTGGTCATGGCTGCTATGGTGGACTCCCAGACAGGTGAACCAAAGCATGTGTCTTGCTGCCTGCTGGCACAAAACAAAGGAATGGGCTGTTTCCTATCAAGATGACAAAATAATGAAGGACATCATTGAGAGAACTAGGTTGTGCCTAGTGTGGAATAATGCAGTACAAGTGTGGGAAGAGGGTCTGGATTTGTATGGTTAATTGAAAAGAAGGATTCAGCTACTGATACAGCTTTTTCTGCAATAGTGTTACGTTACTTCCCAAGTGAGCTAATTAAAATAAGATAAAAGACCAACAAAACCCAAACACTAAAAGAAGTGTTTGTGTTTCAAAGCCAGGCAGTTTCTGATTCAAAACAAAACAAAACAAAAAATCCTGAAGATATTAAAAACAAACAAACAAAATCTTTTGAATGTAGGGAAATCTGTATATCGGGTTTATGCTGTTTTCAAACATAATTCCTCTATGTTTTACCTTGTGTAAATGAAAGAATAAATAGTTCCACAGGGCTTTTTGGCCAATGGAAGGATCCCCTTGTATTTCTTGTAAAAGCAATGGAGAAACAATCAGAAATCAAGGTCAAATATGTTGATAGAGAATGAAATATAATAGCCTAGTTGATGACCTACATTTACAGTTATTTTATGTCATGCATACAGGGGGGAAAAAAAAAAAAAAGCCAGAACTACAGAATTAGCTTTAAAAGATCCTACTGATGCAGAAGAAACCTATGCCAGCATAAGGAAAATGCAATATTTTCAATGCACCAGCACTGAAACTGGTGCAGGAGATGTGCCATAGCATCTGAAAACTGAGGGGCTTTTCAGGATTTAGATTTATCTTTCCAGACTCATTTAACTGGAAGTCTAAGCTCCCTCAGTCATCACCAGGAAGAGATAGGATGAGACTTAGCCATGACCACTGCATGTTGATGTCTGACCTAGTTTAGAGCTTCCTCAAGGCTGCTGAAGATCAGAGGAATGCAAAGGCAAAAATCTTGCTTTGATCTTACTTCACCCCCCAAATTATGTTGCACACTCCATCACTGAATTGTGGACTCCAGGCCAAAAATCTACAATAAAAAACAAAAAATGTTTAAGTCCCTCTGAGTTGCATAGTGATGTGCTCGATAAGAATCATGAACTTTCAAATTGGTGATAGGGAATCAAATGCCCTTTCCATCCATGGATAGACACATTTGCAGGGTCTTCCATAGACATTGAGGTTGATTTTAGGGGAGTGATACAGTTCTTCTTTGTTTGTGTTCTGTACATATGAATGCTCTCCCCTAATAAGCATAGAAGTTATAGGAGCCTTAAAGGAAAGAACCAAGCTGACCTTATTTCTTGTTGCTATTTGTGTCTACATGGTGTCAGGGAGCCGCAGGCATAGACCAGGAACCAAAATATTGGCTAGGTGCTGCAGAAGAAGAAGAAAAAAAAAAGAAAGAAAAAAAAAAAAGAAAAAAAAAAAAAGAAAGAGAGCCCTTTCCCTCAGGAATTTACACTTGCAGCATGAGATGAAGGACAATAGATGAAAGCAGTCAGTAAGGGAAGCACAAGAAGAGAAAAAGAGACAACTGTACCAGAACGTCAAGCTGTGGGTTTCTATGGACCAGCGATTTGATTGCTGCCACAACTGTACATCGGAACACTTACAGAGAGGTGTGAAAGAGGTAGAAAGAGGTATTGAAGAGTCAATGGGCACAAACAGAAACACAGGTTCCATCTGAACATCAGAAAACACTTTTTTGCTGTGAGGGTGACCAAGCACTGGCACAGGTTGCCCAGAGAGGTTGTGGAGTCTCCATCCTTGGAGATATTCAAAAGCCGTCTGGACACGGGCCTGGGCAACCTGCTCTGAGTGACCCTGCTTGAGCAGTGGGGGTGGATGAGATGGTCTCTGGAGGTCCCTTACAACCTCAATTATTCTGTGATTCTGTGAAATGATAAAATCACACATTATAGTGTGGATGTAAACGGTTCTTCCCAAGGGCATATCAGGAGCAACAGGGAGATACAAAGAGATTTTGTAAGAGCTGGTGCTAGCAAGAACAAGAAAGATGAAGTCAAATTCTGAGTCGAGTGAGGAGTTATGCAGGTGGGAAGTTGGAGACAGTATAGAAAATAAGTGAGGAAGGGACAAGAGGTGGGTGCTGTGGTGAGTAAAAGGGTGCTGGTAAATTAGGCAAGAGTGGTAAACGGAGAAAAGTATTTAAAAGATAGGCAAATACAGTGATGACTGAATGGCTCTTATGATGGGAAGTGCAGTGTCCTCTCACTCTAAGGAGGTGGAAGGTCCCATCACTGGGAAGATCTGGGAACAGTTTAGCTCACAGCTGCCTTCTTGCCCAGCTTAACAAGAAATATGTTATATTAGTTTAACCATGTACAAATGGAGAAGCTGAATCATTTCACAGCTTAAAGCTTCACTGGGAGAGTTATTTCCCACCTGAAAAACTTTAAAGCACATCTTCTGGTATGGAACAATATTATCGTCAGCATTTTTAACACATTCTGTTAAAGAGAATTATATTCAGTCTAATTCATAATAACCCCAAAAGGGTTATTCTAAAGGAAGCTAGTTTACTTTTTATATATTACAGCAGGCTGAACAGGCTGCTTACTATCACAAAACATCCCATTAACAGTTTTCTATGATAAAGTTTTGAAATACTTTTATAGAGAGGCGAGGGAGAAGGTGCAAGTATTTCGTCCTCCCTTGCCCAGTACGTGCAAGCCCTGTCAGAGACACCATGGCAGAGGTCACAGGCTGTGGAGCAGATCCTGCACCACTACTGTTTCAAGGAGTTCTTCACTTGCCGCAGATGGACAGCGTGCCAAGGGAAGCAGTATCCTTCTCACCAAACTGACACTTGGGATATGTCAGACAGAAGTTTGATTTATGAGTTAGACCTAACCAAAAGCCACTGGCTGTTGTAACTTCATAATTGAGAGTCCTTTGAGAAAAATTCTGTCTAACCTCCCAGTGGAGATTTTGCTTGCAAGTAGTTGTGTTGGTAATCCCTAGCACACGTTTCATTGTCATATTTTCCCAGCTGTATTTGGATACTAGTCTGCTGAGCATAAAAACTTGGCAGCTAAAAGAAATAGAAATAAAATCTCCTGTAGGCTACTGAAATTGTTATTATCTTTGGAAAACCTCTGCTTCTCTGTCTGAGACAGGATAAAAATCTCTTGATCGACGAAAATTCAAATTAAAACTCTGACTGATTCAGCTATAAAAAATATGAAAGGGGACAGATGGTATGAAGATGTGCATGATTATATGCTCAGTGGTGAAATTTAGCTGGAAAGAGAAAGGAAGCAAATCAAATTAATTCCCCCTATAACACTATTTAACAAATTCCTTCATAACCTCACCTGGCAGTATCTGTCCCCAGCCTTTGCTACCTGATCACAACCCCCACGTTGAGGTGTTGCCAGCAGTGTCAGAGTGGGTTCTTTTAGCTAATGGAAGAGCCCAGAGATTAAGAGAGAACACTTAGCTGATTAGGGGGTAAAGCAAAGATACTGTTTTGCCATCCACAGGGGAGGATGGGACTCTTGCCTTTTCCTTACTGGGATTATACTTAAGGGTAAGGTAGAAACCTCTAAAAGGAACACAGTCAGCAGGAGGTGCTTGAGGAGGCTAAGCTGACTATGGCTTAGTAACCCTCTTGTCTCACTCCTTAGTGCAAGCTTAGAGAAGCAAAGAGAAAGAATCTTTTTTAAGGGCTGTGAGGTGAAAAGTTGGTGTTAACTTCTATGTTGAGGCTTAGGTTGAATCAGCTGGAGCAGAGCCTGCATCTGTGACCTTCTGGGCTTTAACAGTCTCTACCTAACTTCTTTATGCTTTTTTGTTTTTATCAGTTACAAGTAATTTACTGCATCCTAAACCATTTTTGACTCTTGGTACTACTGCTTTTGTCAGTGAAAGTCACATGAGAGAAAAAAGAAAGTCACTCCAGGCATAATTAAAGGATGATATCTTAGGAAAATCATTCTGGGTTTTGAATGTTTCATCAGCTCCTCATCTTATGTATATAGAGTGTGTGTTTGGAGTGTTTACCGTAATGGCACATGGCTTGTACAGAGCACAATTTTTATGTAGTGTCTTCCAATGGTGACAGCTAGTATGAACTCAGGAGACCCTTTTAATGAAATGTGGCAATCCGATTAGATAAGCGGCTTTCACGAAAAAACCTGCATTATATAGACAGCAAATTTTTCAAGACAGGTTTTTGCCCTTAGAAATGCATTGTTCTTACAGAATGCTATTAATGTATATAAAAACTAGGAGGAGGTGAGGGGGGTTAATTTTTTGTTTTAATTACAGGTTGCAGTTTCCACTGTTTTCAGCACTGCCATACCTTTTCAGCTTGTCAGTAAAATCTTTATTTGTAAAAAAGTATTGAGCAAACTGTAGTGATACGTTTTTATAGTGGTCTTCATGCAGCTGAACTGCAATCTACAGAATAATTAATTTCCTTTGCTGCTTTATCTCATTCTTTCCACTCCTCATTCTGAGGGCGCTCAGCAATACATTGGTTTGTGAGACAGGATTACTTTCAGAAGTGATATTCCACATAAGTTGTCAACGCGAAAGAAGATAAAACAAACCAGCTACTTTCGATGCTTTATTTGTGATTTTTGATTCGGGAATAAAAAAATTCTCCACAGCACCTCTACTTCATCAGCTGCAAAAGTTTACATGATATCTGTTATGAAGACACACAGCATCCAGATAAAAATAAATATTAAATACCCATCTTTCTCAATGAACTTTTTCATTCTGTACATTTTCATTGTGCGAATGAGTGAGGAATTCACCAGGAAAAACAGCATGTGATTGAGAGGTTATTCACACTATGTAATGTTAAGTATTTAACTTAATGCTCTTAATCACCCCCTAGAGGCATTCAGTTCTCTCTATTCTCTATATTGAGAACTTCAGTTCTTAACTTTGGGTGCACTAAATTACAGGGCACATGCTTAAGGAGTTAAGTACATGAGGTGAACACTCTTATACAGCTAAAGACCTGTTTAAGATCCCAGAAGAGGTCCTTAGCAGAACAGAGACTGTACTCCAGGGCTGGTGCCTCTTCAAACAGAGGATGGTGAAATGCATCAATGTTTTAGTCTGCTGGGTACAGATACAGAGACAAGCTACCATTTTCATTGGTAGCTGTGATGAGCATAAATTTAGACAAAGTCAGCTCTAAAATTCCCTAGGATTGCACAAGAAGTCTGGCAGGTAGGGGTCAGGTTCCAGGGTTACTCATATCAGTAAACCTGATATTACTCAGTGCCAATCACTTTGACATTACAGTGGCTGTCTGTTGTCTGACAGACTGCTGCAATCTATCTACTCTTCGTGTCTGGCACAGACTAGGAAACGGTCATCCTCAAGATCACAGACTCACAGGATCATTTAGGTTGGAAGGGACCAACTTCAAATCATCTAGTGACTAGCTTAGTGAATGGGGAGAAAGCAGTGGATGTTTTCTACCCAGGCTTTAGTAAGACTTTTGACACTGCTTCCAACAACGCCCTCATAGAAAAGCTGACAAAATATGGATTAGGTAAGTGAACAGTGGGGTGGATTGAAAACTGGCTGAACAGCCAGATTCAGAGGGTTGTGATCAGTAGTATAAAGTTGAGTGGTAGGCATGCCACTTGTGTTTCCCAGTGGTTGATACTGGGGCCAGTGCTGTTCCTCAAACATTTTCATTAATGATCTAGACAATGGGACAGTGCACCCTCAGCAAGTTTACAGATGATACAAAACTGGAAGTGGCTGATGGCTGTGCTGCCATTCAGATAGACCTAGACAGGCTGGAGATTTAGGCTGAGAGGAAACTCATGAAGTTCAGCAAAAGGGGGTGCAAAGTCTTGCACCTGGGGAAGAATAACCCAGTGCACCACTACATTGTCCCCAGGCAGAGCTCCAGGCATTGAAGCTGCAGTATCACAAAAAGTCTTATTCTCACATTGAGCTGCTCCCCTCACCTTCACAGATTGTCTTTTCAAAGGAGCCTATATCCAACCATTGCAGAAATCTAGTTGTATGACTTATCTCCTCATGTCTCCATTAGCTCAATAACTGTAACTGCACATAGACTTCTAATTCTTCCTGTTGGTTTCCCATGCTGCAGCCATTAGCATCAAAATATTTCACAGAGGCACCCAAGCATGATCATTCACCAGAGCAGTCTCAAGAGCTTTGCCCACAAGACTGTTCAATAGGTACTTCCTTCTTTATACACCTATGTTCAAAGGGATTCCACTTCAGCGTTATTTCATTAATTGCTATGTCCCTTCTGTTCCCATCTCCCATGGCTTTTAGCTTGCCTACCATATTACCTCTTCTGTAATCCCTAATTTAAAGCTCTCCATTTGGCCATCCTGTTGGCACACATTATATGCTTCTGGTAGCATGTTTTGGCCACAAGAGTCTCCTCCCTCATTCTGCATCATTAAGTTCTTGCTAAGAAACAGATTCCAGCCTGCTGCTGTTGTAAAGTTATCAAGATCTATCTCACAATCATAGAATATCTTGTCATTTCATACGGAAATACTCCTCTAGAACATCACTCCTTTTCTACATAGAAAATGATCTCTGATTTCTGGCCTTTGTTCCTTATAAGCCCATGCCATTCTCTTTTATGACCGTACTGGATTTTCTTTACATGACTCTTTGCTTTGGTAGCAAATTGAGGGCCTAAACGTAATTGTCCTTTGCATTTTTGAGATACCCTTGAGTATGAATGATATCCAACATAGTTCCCATGTGGGACTGGAAGATATTACATGACCTGTAAGATTTGCACTTCTCTGGAACAGTTTGGAAGCTACACAGGATAGCCTACAATGTCTGAAATAGCATTAAAAAATATTTTTAAGTACCAATTCATTCTTCATTTCACTCTTACATCACCCCTTACAAATGTAGAATCTTTGTCTTCCGCCTCATCCTTGTTCTGCTAAGCTGAACAAACCATGTTATTTTAGTCTTTTCTTATACAAGGCTCCAAGTAAAACTCTCAAAGTGAAGAGAGATCAGGTTACTGTGTGACTTCTTCAAAGTGTGTTTTAAAGCCCTGCATAGTTTTGAGGTCAGAATAAAGGGTCAGTGTGTTCTTGGATATTTTTCCCTCTTTCCTAAATATTGATATTTTATTGGCTATTCTTCAAACATATAATTTTATAAATGCATTAAATATCCTCACTGCTAGTCCAAGAGGTCATGTACTGGTTTTCTGCAATGGAGGTTACCTGTTATCCCTGTTTCAAGATCACTGAACTCTTCTTTGCCATTCTACTTTTTGCCCCCACATTCTGCAACATATAATTACAGACATGTTAATTCCTTTTGTCAGTTATGGAAAATAACTGTAAAGCATAGTAAAAAGGAGAGTGAATTTCAATAGCAGAAGTGGATTAAGAATCAATTATCAACTTGTTCCCTGTGTTCTTTTTCCTGTAAACTCCGCAAAACTTCACGCTAAATCTTCTCCTTTCTCTGTTGAGCCCATGATAGCTGGAATTGAAGGAAAAGCAAATGAGGTATTCAGTCCTCTGAAATATATGCTGAAAAACTCAGGAGAGCAAATTTAGGTTGTCTTGCTGCTCAGACGTGAATGGTTTCTACTGGCACTACCTTTCTGCTGCTACCATTTTTGCTTTGGCATTGCTCAAGGAGTGTCTGCAAAGTTAGGTATTTCAAGCAGCAGGAGCCCAAAAATAAATGCTTTAATGATAATCATTCCAGGTATAACTAAATCTTGTTTATTTATTTGATTACCCCTGGCTGGCTTACCTTCTGGCAAGGAAAATTCATCATTTCAGTAAGGGGAGAGGGGGAATGCTTTAAAACAGCTTCCAAAATAATATCGCAAACCAGAGAATAGTTCAGTTAATCATTATTTTTACCTATCAGATGTCTGAATATTTGTGTTAATTTACATAGTTTTCATTTGTAATCAGTCACTTGAGGAAATGAATGCATGAGTGCTTCACAGAATGCTATTTTTTTTCTCATTTTCTTTAATATGAACAGACTAAAATTAAATGGAATGATAGAAAGGAGATCTGGTTAAGACTTGTCAGGTCATTGAGGCTGTCTGCCTGCCAACGAAGCTATGTTGCCTGCGGTATATGCAGGAGCTTTGTTTCAGTCTAATTTTAAGTGACTCATATAGTGAAGCTCCTTGCACCACCTCCCTTGGGACACAGCTCTGTAATGTAACATCCTAAAAATGAGAAAATGCTTCCTGGTATTTGGCTGCAGATTTCATTTTCCACAGCATCAACCGCTGAGGACATCTTAAATAATTTTTCTCCATAGTCTGGGTTTGACCCTCCTAAAAGAGGTAATGATCATATTCTTTCCTGATTCCTCCCACCTTCCATTCTGACTTTTACTTAACTATTCCTAAATACTTTCTAAGTATTCCTAGAACCAGTGCGTATATTCTGATGTTATTCTTTCCTGATATGCTTTTTTTTTTAACTTGTTTTTGGCACTGAGATGCTCTGAATTCTGGAGCTGAGGTATAAATTATCAACATGTCACTTCACTGCAGCTCTTCCAATCAGTGCTCGCTGTCTTCTCTCCACCGGCTTCACTGCTTTAAACTCACCTTGCTAGCATGCAAACGAGTTTGCCGTATGTAACCTGGGACCTCATCACAAAGCATCACAGGAAGGGAGAAGAAGAACCATGCTGAAAAAGTAAATGGAAGGACTGAAAAAAAAGGAGTATTTGCAGATTAAATTAGAGGGAGTAAGGTGGTATTAAAATTAAATATCCTTTGGGAGTGATGGGAAATTGCAGGATGTTTAGTCTGGAAGAAACGAAAACTATCATTCTATGATTCTATGAAATTTTTGAGATGCCATAAATTTATGTAGGTTGACTGGAAATTAAGTAGATAATATAAGGTGGAAAAAAAGTGAATCTGGACAATTCTTATTACAGCAGCAAGTAATTATTTTTTAATTTCAGAAAACAAATGCAAAGAAAGCTATCCCATCTGTGCTTTATTCCACATTAGAATTCATTTAGAAAAGCCTCATGTTCTAGTAGCACAGAGGAAGATCAAGTAAATGGTGCCCTGGTCCCCCCGGCCTCTTCGCCGAGGGCTCCTGCTCAGAGGAATGGGGTCTGGCAGCAAGACCGCCCGTCTTCCCCTCCAAAAAGGCTGGAGAAGGGACTCCCTGCCCACAGAGGCAGGCTGGGAGCTTCTCACTCCGCACCAGGCCCTCCTTGCACTTCCAGCGGGGCTTGGATACTGGCTATCATTACTTATTAATAACTTTGCTTTATGCCAGTATTTTTCCCCTGATATATTGTATTTGCAAGTCGAATCAAGTACAGCATATGTCCTTTCTCTCTCTTGGCTAGAATTACTTCATTTTGTCCTTTGCTGACTCTTTTTCCTGCACAACTTCACTGACTTGTGGCTCCTTCTTTGACACATTCTTCTTGTTTTCATTGCAGTGAATATAAGTCATTCCTGGAGGAGCTTTCTTACCTGTTTATTTTAGTAGTTTGTCCTTTACAACTTTTAAGCTTCCCTAGCCTTCTTCCAACTAAAGACTTTCAATGGTGCTTTATGAAGAACCAGAAGGACTAAATATCTTAAATCCCCAGAGAACTTATTTCTCAAAAGTTAATGTTTTGCTTTCATGGAAACCATGAAATGCAATCAATAGGTCATTGTCATCTTCCCCAAATATTCCAGTTTTCACCAATTCATTGATTATTCCATAATTTTTAATAAGACATTTATTTTCTCTTGCTTTCATTATTATGTGTACTTTCTAGACTCTGCAATTTTCAATCTGTTCTGGTACTTGTGCAATGATATCTTTTCCTCTAGGTAACTTATGAGCTTTTTTGAAGATCTGTGTTTAAGCTATAGTTTTACACAGCAGATACATTCCTGAACGGTCCCACATGAACCGTGAGTAACTAACCGAAAATGGGTATCTTTCACATATAATTGGAGAGCAAGGATTGCAATTGCAATGAACTAAGATAGCAATAAGTTCAGTAAAATAGACATCAATGAGGCTGAGATAATATTGCTTCTGAAGCACAGCAATAAAAAGAGATTTCAAACATATGTGTGAAAAGGGAACTATATCTGAGCACTTTGTCTCCTGCTATCCAAAGCAATTCATTTAGCTTCCAGGCCCTAGTAGGAAAACATGCTTCTTTTTTTCCCGCAAGCAGCATAATTTTTTAAATAGCTAAAATGACAACAAGAGAATGAAAGGCAAACAGGAAAGGTGCAGAAGGGAGGTAGTATAGATATAAGCTGGAAAGTTCCAAAAAGGTCTAGAGAGGACTTTCGAAATTGGAAAAGCCTTCTTATAAAGGAGACGAGATAAAAAATAGCATATCTGAACAAACACAACTTTGGTTAAATATGAGGTAATATTTTACTATCATTAATCATAATTACTATGTAAGTTAATTATAATTAATTTGTACAGTAAAAGCATTAAGGTTTGAATTGTATTAATTGTTTACTGAATTAAAGCCTTCTTACACTAAAATGTATTTGCTGATATATTCAAATCAGCAAAACATTCTTGAGAAGATGTAGCTTATGTTAGCAAGAGAGGTTTTATAAGGACGGAACTCCCACTGGATCCTTGAATAAGATAAACTATCCCAACAAAAGGCATTCTTTGCTAGTATAAATATGTCCGGTCTGGGGCTTTTGCTAATGCAGTCGTGTTAATTGAGGGGGCTTTGAGGGATATTCTTTCAGACTCCCAATGAAGTTACTGCGACAAAAATCCTGATTAGTCCTCAGTCATTTCACAATTAAGGAAAAAACTAAAAATGTGGGTGACGTTCCTCTGCCTCTTCAGAGGAGAATATAGGAGCATCTGCTGTGTTTTGGATAATTAAGAGGAATAGTTCTTGAATATTTTATCATCTAGAGTACAACATCTAAAGCTAGAAAAAATTGTATATTCACTTTCATAATTTCATAGTCACTATTTCTTAATCCAATAAACTGGTTAAAATTCTGGCTAATTACCTAATTATATGTACACCATAGTTAAAGAACCAAAGGCCTGTTTTTAAAACAATACATTTTATGAGTCTGCAAAGAAAATTAATTTGTGTTAGCAAACACAGCTGGTCAACTGAGTGGGCAACTGGGATTTGGTTCTCAGGAGATTCACAGGAGCCTCATTCAAGAGATTCATATCCACAGTTGAACATTTGAATCATACCATGCAATTGCATCACCAGTATAATAAGGCTTCCCAAGTGTGTCTCATACTGGGCCAGCTACAGTCATTAATGGAAAGTGTCTTTTTCTAGTCATCTGATTAGTGGGGCAAAGTTGTTGCACATCATTTCGTCAATACATTCTATAAAAAACTTTAAAAGAATAATAAGAAAATTCAAATTTATTCTATATCTATTTAAAATATTCATTCCAAAATCAATAATTACTTTTTCACAGTGCCCTACACTTAAGGTGCCCATTACAACAAGGAATGGATTGAGTGTTTAGAAATCTTATCATGGAGTATATAATTGGTGAACATATAATGACACGATAAATGTAAAAATGTAAAATATTAGATAACTTATAGTTTTGAGAAGTAAACCTGAATGCAGCCTGTGTGAAATAATGTGAAAAATACATGACTAGAAGCATCTTATTGCTAGTAGAAAATGGCTATCATAAGGCTAAGAAAGTAATTAGATATGAAAATTGCCAATGAGATGGATTTAGATGTTTGGGGTTTGCATATTATAGCTTTTATTTTTCAATCATAAAGTCGCTTACAAATTCACCATGCTATCCAAATTTGAAGTTCTGATGTACTCATCCAGGTCAGTTAATGAACCTGGAAAAGCCTAAATCAGAAGGTGCTGATTTGTGTTCCGTTATCAGTTAAAATTATGCTTTCACCAATACTTATAAAAAATTATCTTAATGCATGCTATTTAGTCTGTGGGTTTGAAATAAATGATGTTAAGAAATGAAAATACAGTAAATAATATGGCATCTATTTCAGCGGTTGTTACTTTGGGAACTGAAATATCCCTTCACTCTAGTACACCACTTGTTTGTACTCTCATTTTACTGATTTTCGTATGGTTTATTCCGTGTTCTGGGTATTTGGACCTCAGCTGATACATCAACAATCATTGTGAATATTTGTTGCAGTATTTCCATAAACATGCTGTTTCATGGTTGTCCTCCATTTAGGATTTTGTATATTATTATTCCTGTTATAACCCAGAACACATGACCTCTCTGTTCAAATCAAATCACTAATCATAGCTCAGAATTTTAATAATCATTGAAATGAACTCATCCACAAACTAGTTACTCACACACAGTGCTCAGTGGTAAGAATGGGTAAATTTGAGAAACTGTAAAATGAAAAGAAAGACACATATTTATAATCATATTGTTGTTTGGTTTGGGTTTTTGTTTGGTTTTTTTTTTACTTCACATGAGTATGGACTATTAGTATAGTGGGGAAAAAAATCTTTCCACAAGTGCTTAGAACAACGTCTTTACTGTCTACAGCAAACACTTAATGGGTCTCATAAATTCCAGTGGAAATTTACTCATATACTTTCATATCCTCAGAGTTTCTTATTATTACAGGAGCCTGTCAAAACCCAGGATCCTGTATTAGGAGTCACATCTCTGGTGTTAATCAGTTTTGTCATCAATTATCTCAGCATTAACTAAAGTAATGATATAATTTCTGAAGATTTATCCTAACTTTTGAATCCAGTCACTTTAGGTTAAAAATGACCAGCACTTAAGATGATTGAAAATACTTGTGGCAAAAATCTTAGTAGTGCCAAGGTGAATTAGATTTTCTGTTGAACGCTGTTTTGAGTTTTCATTGAAATTAAGGCTTACAATATTATTTTGGAAACAAATCCAGAGAAATGAGTAAGCTGTAAGCAGTGTGGATTACTCAGAGTATTTATGTATTTATTCAATTTAATTTTTAATCGAGTCCAGAGAGATGAACATAATGAAAAGTTTAAATCATCTATATACCTATGATGAAAAAGTGATTGCAAAACACGCTCCCAAATATTTGAAATGTGTAAATGTCAGCAAGGAACAGGGGTTATTTAGCATGTTGTGAGCAGTATTAGTAGAGTAGCCAGATTAAATTTAAAAAGGAAGGATTTAATCTAGCTCTCCAGGTTAATTTCTGACAGCAAAACTCTTCAGACTATAGAATGTTTTTGAAAAGAAGCAGCAGATAATTTCTCAGTTAGGAAATTGAAGGTAAACTAAAGCACAGACTGAGAAAATCATTTTGGGGAATTATTATTCCAAGTGTCTCTGGATCTAGCTTTAAGAACAAAATTCATCTTCTCCATCTGTAATTTTGATAAAAAATGTTAATTTTTATTTGTTTATTTTACAAGACTCATCTTAGTATCACATGGTGAATAAGTATTGTTTACTTACATTTTATACAAGTTTTGAATAGCTTTCAATTAGTGTTATGAATTAAAATCCTTATTTTAAGCTAAAGTAAAAAATCCCAGCAGAAACTAAGATCTGGCTACAAATAACAGAAATGTGTTTTTCATAGGCACTAACCTGCCCCTATGTCTCTTGCTTGTATATTAGCTGCAATTTGTTCTCCTTTAATTAAACATTTCAGTAGTACTTGATGTTTTAAGTTTTCTTTCAATATTTAGTGTAGAGCTTCTGAAGGATATTGGATGTATAGACAAGAACATCAAAGGGGTCTGTTTACCTACCAGATATCCAAGACCACCCTCACCATTTCAACCATTGCCAACAGAGCACGTGGCTAGGAAGACTATAGTTTCTAGTTATCTTTGCTGGGGATGGTAATAAAACTACTGTCCCAAAAAGATTCTGTGATGCTGACACAAAGGGTGGGAGTCAGTTCAGTGCTAAGATGCTTGTCTAGACTAGAGTCTGATGTCCCGCTGCTGTCAGTTAATGAGACCCAGTTAATTAGCCAAGGGGAGCCTGGAGAGGGATTCAGCAGATCAGCCACTAGATGTCAACTTCAGGCTGAACCGAATCATTCCCTCATCACCGCAGACAGCATCAGGCCAGGGAAATTCAGTTGCTTAAGCAAAGGTGTTTAGTGTCATTTGGAAAAACATAGACTGTCTTTGCACAAGCAGGTAGTATGGTAATATAGGAGCAGACCTTAAAGAGAAATGCATGTATGCTCTGGTCCCAGTGCCTGCACTGCATACATCCTGCAGGTTGTACTCTACTCTAGTCCTTAAAATTCAACCCACTTTGGTGGGAAAAGGGCATCTTCTGTGCTAGTTTCATCAGAAAGGAGTACAGTTTGTGCTCCGAGATGGCTTCACATGCACAACGATGCACAGTAAATAGGAACAATGAGGGGCTGCATGAAATGTGCACTTCTGATCCAAACCAAAATGCTAATGTATATACAGACCCTGTGTATCTCATTGGACTTTCAGCTGCTGTTCCAGAAGGGCACGTGTCTCCTGTAGGTCATGTTTGAAATCTTCCAGCCCTGTGTGAATGTCCAAAGTATCTTACTGAGTCCGAAGCTGCAGAGGGAACTTGCACTTGGTCAACTGGATTGTAGTCCTGATCTCCACTGTATATTCTGGGAGTTTATACATTAAAGGTAGACACCTAAGTTCAGATGTTGTTATCAATTCCCCAATCCCACCCAGTGAAATGGATTGAAGTTATAATATTCAGTGTCAGCCTCTGTTATTGTTAACAATGAACTTTCTATTGCAGAAATGTAATCTTTTTTTTTTTTCTCCATTTCTGAATGCTCTAGTTTCACATACTTCATTTTTCATTTTTATTCATGTTTGAGTAATGTAATATTTATACATTTGGTCTTGGCATCCAGTGAATGCTAATGATAGTTCGATGTTCTCTCAGTCCCAGAAGAACCAGCAAAGACTTTTGTTAATTACACATTGCTTATCACATAAAATCTCAGACAAGTATTTGGCTGTGCATCAAATGTGTCTAGCTCACAATTGTAGAATTAAACTATGGAAGTTTGGGAGCGCTCTATTTTCTGCTTTATTGTAGACCAATGTTTCCAGTTTCTATAATTGGTAGCCTTGTGGTCTTTGTTTTATCCAGCACATAGTAGCCGGACTCTGGAGTGAACTTTGCTAGGTAGTCATGGCTGGAATTTGAGAGGGTTTCCTGTACTCAAATTACAGTATTATTTTGTTCTTTAGACAGGTGTTCTCACAAACAATGGCGGAAAACAGGTTGATGTAAAAGTAGCAGTGAAGACCACATCTACTGTTAGCATCCCCAGTATGGTGTGTTGTTCCCACAGCAATATGAGGAAGAAATGGTCCTCATCACCTATACTTACATCAATGATGCATATAGCTGTACAGGATGAAGCATCTTATAAAAGGTGGCACTAATTTGTAACTATAAATGCTGAAATGATAGTGTGAATGCTATATGACAAATAACACTCCATCCAATTACAACTGTCCCAGCCTTCTTCAGAGCATTGGATCCAAATGGTCACTCCATTCTACAGTCCATTAACTCACTGCTGCTCTTCCCCCCAACTCTTGGTGGTATTGAAGGTATAACCTGTGCTTCTCGTAATCTTGTTTGTAGTTATCAGATCAAACTGCTGGTAAAAATGAAGTTTAAAAATATTTTGCACACAGCCTGACACAATAAAGTATGTCCTTAAATGACTCACTGAAAATAATATGAATAATTCCAAATGCTGGTGAATCTGAGTCATCTGATCCCCTAGTTTATAAATAGTACAGATACCTTTGCTTGCTTTCATGCTGTCTCTAGCCATTACAGTTCATTAAGATCAGATGCATGTTGTTTTTCTCTGCTATTTGGATTATTCAAGCCATTAAGAAGACACAGGAGTGAGAGAGAAAATCATGAGAGTTTTTGTGTCAATATTGTTGCTAGGGAAACCACTTTCTTTTTATTTCAGTGCACGGGATGCTAGTGTCACTTTGAGTCTGACTTGCAGAAAGACAATCTCAGAGGAAGGTATCAGGGATGAAAAACAGAATTAATGAAATCCTAAACTTCCATTATAAATAGAAAAAGAGTTATATACAAAATGCCTTAAAAGCAGCCTGAATGACCTGTGATTTTAATACTTATTTTTTTAATTTTTTTAAATCTGACTAGAATTTTGAAGGGAATGTTGAAGACAACATATATGAGAGACTTGTGGGTGTCTCCAGACATGTCTTATATAATCTTTTTTCTGTACATGCATCATTGTGGTGCATCACTATTTAAGCAGAATGGAGAAGATCTGGACAGAATGACAAGGAATATTTCACTCTCTCCAGAAATGTCCTCCAGGGTCCTCCTCTGCTCACAGCTACCTGTACAACCTTACTTGTACCCTTGCATGCCTGGAAGGGTTTTCTGACTTAACGTAATCAGTCTTCAACCATTCTGTCTTTTAAAACCCTTTATAAACCACATTTCTTTTAAGAAAACCTTTGTATGTATTTTGTGAAGAGCAATAATAATTCATTTAGAAATGAAAACCAGAACAAATGCAAATCCAGTCTAAAGCTATGAGGTCTATATAATGCATGAGAGATTTCACCACTGGATTGAATTATGTCATTTAAAGCTCATTTGCCATTCTCATTTTGATCACATCTTCTTGAGAATTAAACTGTACATAAAAAGAAGCTGAAACAACATCAGTAAAGTCATTTTAAAAGTTAAGATTTTTCTTCATTCTTTAAGGGGAGGAAACATTGACAACAAAGAACCACTGCAGGAAAGCAACCTGGATGGTTTTATAACTTTCAGAGCAATACTTCCAAATTGCAACATCCCTCTACCTCTCACTATGAGGAATCAGAATATTCAGTCAGCGGCTGGATAAAGAATGTGTAAAGCGCTCTTTTCAAATTACAATACTTGTTAGATTATGATTTCTTCTTTCTCAGCACAATTTATCTTAAATATATACTTTTCTTTCTTTTGGGGGATTTGATTAGAAAAGGATGACTCAAGATTGATTTTATACCTTAATTATACTTAAAGTAGACTCAGGAAAGCACCAGAATTGCAGTGTAAAAAAAACCCCAACCCAACTCTCGACTGGTAGGGGCTGAACTAGATAATACTATGGGTTTTTTCTGTCTCTCATTTGTGATGCTCTAGTCATTAAAGCACCTGGAAGATGAATGGTACTAAATAAATAATAAGTTTTGAGCAATCCTTTGGAACACTAAAAAGCATAGAACTTTTTAGAATGAGTGAGGACTTCAATTATTCCTAAATAAAACCGAATAGCTTCCTAACATCAAAGCTTGCTGTCTTCACATGGGTTTTATCTCCTTCTTACATTTCGTCTTTCTGTTGCCCACTCAAAATAAACATGAGAAGTGGAAGCTAGTTTTTCATGAACAAGTATCAGAATCAGGTTGTGGTCTGTGACAAATTTTCATGCTAAGGCTTTTTCAGTCATTTTGTAAAAACTGATGGTTTTCAGCTACATTTATTAATGTATCACTGACACAGCATGTTCTCAGCATAATCTATGAAGATGTCTTCATTAACAGGTCACATTAAACAAATACAAACTGTACATCCACATAGCTTGCAGCAGGTCAAGAGAATTAAAAGTCTGATTCCAATTTTTCTTCCACTACACCACATACTATAGCTATAATCAAATGTGCAAGTATTTTATGGCCTGTATGGGTATAAAACTAGATGAGTGAAAATTGGTTGAATATAATTTATTATATCATTTAGAAATATATAAACATTTATATAACTATTGTTATATTTTATTAAAGTATTTATTTAAAGGAATCATAGATGATAAACAGCAAACTACTTTGGTAGCCTAACTAGGAGTCAAAATACTCAGGGAGTTTTGGTAATGTGGAATGTTAATGAAAGCCTTGATAAGAATACACTTTTTGCTTAAGTACTTGAAAAGAGATTATTAAAGTGAGTGTAAAGAATTATATTTACATCAGTTAAAAGTCAGATTCATTGGAATTTGACTTTGTGTTTGCTTAGTCAAGGTGACAGTGTTTCAGAGGTCTGTGATGCATTGGATATGTTGTGTATCATTTATTCTTCAATTACAAAACTGTAGATTGCCGTGGTTTAACCCCAGCCAGCAACTAAGCACCACACAGCCGCTCGCTCACTCCCCCTCTGGGGAATGGGAGAGAGAGTCAGAAAACTCCTGGGTTGAGATAAAGGCAGTTTAACAGGTAAAGCAAAAGCCACGCACACAAGCAAAGCACAACAAGGAATTCATTCCCCACTTCCCATGGGCAGGCAGGTGTTCAGCCATCTCCAGGACAGCAGGGCTCCATCACGTGTAACGGTGACTTGGGCAGGCAGGTGTTCAGCCATCTCCAGGACAGCAGGGCTCCATCACGTGTAACGGTGACTTGGGAAGACAAACACCATCAGTCCGAACGTCCCCTTCTTCCTCCTTCAGCTTAACATGCTGAGCATGACATCATATGGTATGGGATATCCCTTGGGTCAGTTGGGGTCAGCTGTCCCGGCTGTGTCCCCTCCCAACTCCTTGTGCCCCCCCAGCCTCCTCGCTGGTGGGGTGGTGTGAGAGGCAGAAAAGGCCTTGGCTCTGTGTCAGCACTGCTCAGCAATAGCTAAAACATCCCCGTGTTACCAGCACTGTTTCCAGCACAAATCCAAACCACAGCCCCATACTAGCTACTGTGAGGAAAATGAACTCTATCCCAGCCAAAACCAGCTCAAGAGGTAGCTAATATCATCTCATGTGTCATTTTTGCTCCAGTAGTTTGTCATGTAGTTGCTGTCAATAACAGGATGGAGTCAATGCTTTTATATATATATATATATACACACACACACACACACACATACACACAGTGTCATTGTTTTCTAAGGTTTTGACATAGGTCTTCCTGTTATGTAAACTTTTGTACATCCAATCCTCTGAAAGTTTCTCAGTAGTAATGACTTATTCAGAAGCAAAATATTTCAAAAAAGTATTTGTTTGTCTGTGTTAGCTTGTCACTGTTAAGCTTGCTTCGTTTTATTCTCACAGTTCCTTCTGTGCAACGCAGCCCCACTGACATCTTTCTTATGCATCAGTAGGTATAAAATAGTATATAAAAATTGTGTTTAACTGAATCATACACTACACAGTCTTAGAAACCAAAATCCAAACATCTGTAAATAGATGTGTTATTGAGCAGAGAAGTGGGTGCCAAATCACAGATGATTGTTTCAGAGACACTTGCATTGGATGATCTAAGTAAATGATAATAGGTTGTAAACATAAAGATTTTTTTTATGAAGGAACAATTAGTCTGGGGCACATTTATACAGAACATGATTTTTTTCTCATAATTGGTGGCAGTTAAAAGTTATAGGAGCATAACAAACCACATTAACTGAATGCGAGCTCCTGCTCTGGTGTTAGAACAAAGAGATAACATGATCTAGAGGGGAGGATTAGGCCAGTAGGTCCTCAGAGGTGACATCACCTTTGTGTATGAAGCTGCTTGAAGCTCTCCTGGCTGTCTCTGTCCAGTTGTGGTGCATGCAGTTCAAGCAAGAAGATGACAAGTTGGGGAAGATTTCATGAGAAATATTAAAGGAATGGAAAACATGATTTATGTGGGATACTCAGACGTGAATCTATCTGGCTTAGCAAAATAAAGCTGAAGGGGTGACTTTGTCACACTTTGCAAGTACTTCTCTGGTGTTTGTAGAAAGAAAGATCAGGTAATAGCTCTTCAGTCTCACAGCCAAAGTATAACATGACCCCCTGGCTGTAACTTAAACCTGTTCAGATTAGATATAAAGCACATGTTTTTAGCAATGGAGGCAATTACTGAGATAGCCAGGATTACCATGTATTAAATTTTTAAAACTAAGATTAGATTTTTTCCCTAAAAGGTAGGCAACAATTCAAATGGCAGTTAATTCAGTTAACAGGAAGTTCACAGAAGGATGTGTCCACAAAGGTACCATGCTATTTTACAGTCTGAGAACATGGATATGATCCCCTTTTACCAATTAATAAGATTCCTATAGGGAAGAAGAGAGGCGGCTTGTTTCAGGTTGCACTAGCTCCTGCAGAACCCTGCTGCGAGGAGTACTGCCTTGTGTTGGTACATCCCCAACAACCGTGCTAAATGCCAACAGCCTGGACTAGGTCAGAGCTGGAGCCATCCCGTGGCAGGACTCCTTTTGCTCTCCAAGTGCAGGTCAGAAGTAGTGACTTGCCAGGTGCAGTGCTGTTACGTAGCATCAGGAGTGAATCTATTTCTGGCATCCTCTGCATTCACAGCAGATGGGGACATCTAATAGTTTTGGCATTCCCAGTGTACTGCCACCAGTGTGACACTATAGGGCAGGCAGTTTTGCGCATGAGGAGCTACCATGAGTACGGTTAGGGGCTAGAATGGTTAATGGGCACTGCCAGAAGGCACTGTGGGAGGTGCAGGCATGGCCCATGCTGGCAGAGCCAGCTTTTGGGGGCACTGCTGTGTGCCAGGAGCCTGCGCAGGTGTGTTTACACCCAGGTCTGATGCAGGCACTCTGCTCGGCTATCGCACGGCACGTGGCCCATGTGCACGTGAGATTTTGGCTGCTTAGCAACTGCATAATAGGGCTGTCCCAGAAGGACACGCCGTCTGTTTAGCCTGTGAATGTAAAAAGTCCATTTAACGTCCACATAGTACATCCCAAAGAACATTGGAGCACTCTCTGCTTTTATAATGCCAGAGGTATTTGGCATCATCAGTGCAGCACCTTCCCAACACAGCAGCAGTGCCAGAGGTTTCTGATAGACTGGGGCTGTGCAACGCATTGACCTCGTCAGTGTAAAGCTCCCTCTGGTTTTCTTCCTGTCCTTCCTGCCCTGTTCCACTCTGCAGAGAACATCATCAGCCAGGAAACTGCTTCATTTTCAGCCAATTTAAGTAATACCACTCTTTTTAAAAATAAAGATTCGCAGTGTGTAGAAAAAACAACTGTAAGTGGGCAAAACAGTTCTTTAAATATGTGCTTCTTAATCTCAAATATCTTCTTTTATAATACATTTGCTAAGAAGCTGTAATCCAAGTTAGAAAAACAAAATATCAGGATGCAAGTATGTGAAATCTTAGGGATGGATTTACTAAACAAATTTGCATCTGACTATTTTTCTGTTCCTTGAAAAATGTTCTCAGTTCAACAATTTTTACTTAAATTACTTAAATTAAAATGTAATCAGCTGAATGACAAATACCTTCTAGCTTTCCTCACAGGAAATAGTTCTGCATGCTAACTTTTCAGTTTCATCTAATGAAATGTTACGTCTGGAAAGGTAAGAAAAAGGAAAATAACGTGGCTATTAGTGTGTTTAACCTGCTATTGGGTTGGTGACTGGCATCTGCATTGGTAGTAGATAAGTTAGACTTAGCTCAAAAGCTTCCATGAAGAAAGTTCTTAAGCAAAAATGTAAATGCAAGGAAAAATATTTTTAAAAGAATATCTTCATTTTTCCTAAAAAATACAGTCAAGTGATTAATCAATTTATAAAACATGTTGCTTGGGTGAGAAAAACATCTTCAAATAAAATCTCTGAATGGATTTTGTCCAAGTGTTTCTAACCGATGTTTCAGCAGTTAATTCTGTTTTAAAGCTTTCTTTCCCATAAATAGTCTCGCTGTTTAGTGGACAGATTGACACATGTCAAGTTACCTGTCCCAAACCTCATTCCAAGTTATGGGAGGTACTAGCAAAATCAAACAGTCCGGATTTTTTCTTTCACATTTACCCAGTACAACTTTTACATCCACTTCCTACCATTCAGGTTTCTGGATTTCCAGTTATTCATTTCTGCAATACAACCAGTGTATATCATTCTTTGGTTTATAGTCATCTGAAAGGCATTTAGTTCTGCATTTAGAAAGCTTTTTTGAGTACTAACCTGAAATGTCTGTATTTAATCCAGGCTTGAAAGAAACTGAAAGAGGTTTAGAGATAGAACATGAAAGAGTTGGGTGGTAAGGTAATGCTAGAGCCAAAAAAGAACTAATGGGTTAAAAGACATTTGCATCCTTTATTGTACAGTGTTTGAGTTGAATTAATTACGTCAGTATGACAGCTGGATTTCACTCCTCTGTTGGGGCACTGACAGACATCCTCCCCGGCACCAGCTGCCCTGGTGAAGAACTGGCCACCTTGGCTGCTCACTGTCGCTTTCTCCCATCCTTCTCTTTTCTGTAGTTCCCACTTATTTGCCAGCAGAGCAGTTTGTACTTGACAACCCTCTGGTCTGCTTCAGAAAAATCAGCTAGGAGCACTTGTGTGAATCATCAGTAAGGATGATGTTCCAGTAGCAGGGCGACAGTGAGGGATGGGGGTCAGGTACAACTTTCACTAGCCTTGGATTCTGTTCCAAACTTGCAATGCTGCTCCAGCCCAAGAGCTATTTTGGGAACTTTACACAAAAATAGGTCTTGCTCAGCAAGGTTAGTGAATATAGTGACAATGACATCTGTAAAAGCAGTAAATTTACTTCTTCTGGACAGAAACTGTGCATAGAAATTCAGCATTTCCAAAGAAAACACAAAAACTTTGTAGTAGGGAGGCACTCACGAAGTATATGCTAACACAGCACTTTAGTGCTAACACAGCAGCAACTTTTAGGATCATTCTGAATGCCACTTATAATGTGGGACATTCAGCTTAAAAATCAGAACTGACAGTAGCTCTGTAAGGCTTTCCTTGCAGCCTGCTCAGTAATCATTGATCTTGCTTTCTGTCTGAGGATCTCATTCTTGTGCATTCTCCATGCCTATGTCACCTTTGATCTTCCGACACTGGGAACCATTAATAGCAGGGCTTATGTCATTGACTGATTTCAGAGCAGTAACTACACATTCCTTTGATTTACTATAAATTTTAGTTAGAATATATGTAGTGCCCTAGCAAGGTCAATGTCTGCATCACATTGTCATTATACTGATGCTTGTAGTAGCTTCAACCTGACAAATCTCTAATTCTGTAAACTTTGCTGTTTAGACATACTGGTTCAAGTTCAGCTGTAACAACTGACCACAATACCATCAAAACTCTTTAGAGCTGAGCAGAATTTGGCACTCTTCATAATAAATAATTAATTTTGCAATTTTGAACTGCAATAATTGTGTTTTGTAAAAACAAGTTGGACCAAGTGTTAGCTGACCATAAGTATGAACGGGGAATATGCTGTTTTTAGAAATAAGGAACTCAGCTTTGTTGTCATTTATAGGATTAAAGACATTGATTTCAGCAGTACTGTTTTGGATCCACATCAAGGTAAAAGAGTTCCTCGTTGTGTTTTGTCTTAGGAAGAGATTGTTGGTAGTACCCAAATAAATTGTTCTTCAAGGACCTCTGCGTATTTCCACGTGGTGACCAAGTTAGGAAGCAGCTAAGAAGCAATTTCAAAACACTCTTTCATATGGGTGCATAAGAAATCTTGCTTAAGCATGACATTACTACCATATGTGTGCGTATAACATATGTATATATACATGTGCACACATCTGACTGCATGAGTTGCCATTCTTTCTGATATGGAGATTATATAGATTGCTCCACAACTTATTTCTATCTATCTTCTCTGTGAGTTATTATTGTCTGTAGGGGACTATACATCATGCTTTTGCGTTCATAATTTGCCCACAAATTGTCCTGTGTCCTGTGGGTCTCAGAACGTGCAGCAGCGTGGTACTTCAGAGCCTCTGAGAGTATAACGATCAGCCTTTGCACCCTGATGCTCTAATACATGAAGTGACTGGGTAACTGCAGCCTCATCACTGCCCTCTCATGAAATGTAGGCTCTTCTTTGCCTTTTATCCAGAATCATAGGTACGAATTAAAAGCAGTAACTTTATAGACAACTCCTACTATGCTTTGATGGGTACATCCTTTCTTGTCCCATCACTGTTTGTCTGACACCTTTATCTTAGTGATGACTCAAGACAATCTTCTGGCACTAATAGTTGTAACTGCACATGCCCAGCGCATACAGATGCCCAGCAGTTAAAAGGACAAAATTAAGAAATATTGCTAGGAATTGAACTGGTGAGAATCCAACCTCCTCTGTAATAATGCAACCCAACTTTTAAGAGGAAAAAGTGGCAGTGGCCTTTTGGAAGTTCATAAGATTTTTCCAGTCTAGGCAAGAATGATGAGGAAAAAAGTTTCCTGCCTTTCCAGTGCAGTCGTGTGTTCCTAGCTCTTTCTCCCCACCCCACACTTTTTTTGCTACTTCTGTTTGTTCCTGTTCTGATTTCTCCAGGTTCAAATCAGAACCCCTTTGCTTTGAAGCTCAGGTCAGCACTAGGCAAGGCACTGGGCATTACCGTTGCTAAGAGCAGCCCGTCCTCTCCCAGTTGCATGCTTGTGCATTGACAGGGTCAGAGCGTGATTGAAGGGTGAGAGATGCACAAAAGCAGAGAAGGCTTGAAATTAAATAGTCTTTGAAGCTTTTTCTTAACTAGTCTCACTCTGGCACAAACCCCTGCCTTAGGGGGATGATCTAGTGGAATAGCAATGACCTAAAGCTACTGCTCTGCCCACTCAAGCATACAAGAAGGAGAATTTATCTCAAAAATGACCATATGAGAATATCTGGACTGCAAATAAATGTCTGTAAAAGATGTACATTAACATTAAAAGAATAAGAATTTTTTTTTTTTTTTTTTTTTCTGAATAAAACTGTTTTTTTTCTGAAATACTGAACTCTACACAGAAACAAAAAAAAAATGGAAAAATGCTGGTGGGTGAGACCTTTATCTCTTCTCTCATTTATTACTAGTGCCAATGGAGTAGCTGTCCTAATTAAAAAGAACTTGCCCTTTCAAACAGAGAAGCTGGATTCTGATCCAAATGGCCTTGTAGAAAAGAAATTGCTGAATGAAGTCATTACTCTAATTAACATTTATGCTCCTAATGTTAACAATGTACTTTTAAAAGGAACCAGTACCATAGATATTCCTCCTTAAGTCATCTAATGGTCTGGTGTGGGTACTGATTTTAATTGCCCTTCGGTTATCAATTTAGACAGATCTACTAGGGACCATTGCATTGTAAATCAGATATCTCAAGAAAGTCATTAATGAGCTAATGAACGATAGATGTTTGCAGGCATGAAGGCACGGCTGATAATGCTTATTTAGCCAAGTGGTGTACTTAAGTGTTCTGTGTTGTGTATGGAAAGAAGTGACCATTCACCAGTAAGTAGGTAATAATGGTTCTATCTTCCACTTCCTAGGATTAGCCCAGTCCCTAAGCTGTTTCTGTGATTTGTAACTCACAGAACTGTAGTTTGGAGCCCTGCATCTCTGCTTGACTCTGTTTATATATGTCTTGTCTCCCTTAGCATAAATCATAACGACAGCTTAATTGGTTTATATTTCTGAAGCAGTTTGAAATGTGAAGTGTTGCATAAGTGTTCAAGGTTGTTATTACTTTGTGACTCTTCCCAACCATTTTCTTTCCACAATGAAAATTGAAGAGAAATTTTTTGCCATTTGCAAGAATAAATATCGTGAATCCTGTCATGAGTAATCATTCAAGGATCACAAATTCCCCTCCCCCCTTTTTTTCACAGAATTGCACTTTTTAAATACGTGAACTTTGTATCTTCTTCGTAACAGGTAAAAAATAGTAAATCCATTAACTTCAATGGAAGTATTTTATTTATGTTCATGCAAACGGACAATCAAATCGTTGATATCTGTGGCTATGAGCAGGTAGTTATGAGATGGAATAAAGGTCCTGGAAAATACAGGTCTTTTGTAAGGGTTTTGCGGTAATTAAAACATTGGGCCATTTGATACACTGAGATTTTAAGATTACGACTTCTTTATTTCAGAGGAGGAACATGTATAATCATACCAGTCTTTAAAGCACAGTATTATTACAGACTGGAAGATTCCTTTGTTCACAGATGCATGTTTTACCTAAAGAATTTACATATAGCATACTGATTTATTTTTTTTTTTCTAGAGCAGTGTTGACTAGAGACTAATCCTCTAGCTTTTATTTAGGACTTGACCAGCGCTTAGCACTACCAGAGAAATTTTCTCAGGTGCAGTGTTCAAAAAATAAAGTCACATGGAGATAGTTGTTTGTGCATTTAATTCCCTTAGTTGCTTTCACTGTCTCACAGGGCAGAGTCAAGAGGTATCCATGACAAAGTAGAAAAGTCTTTTACCCCTGAACAGGATTTTAGGATCAGAAATGAAGCAAGCAGGCAAAACAAGGACAGCCAACAAAAAGTAGCCTGGGGCAACACAGTGTGTCAATGAGAAAGAGAGAGATAAGAAACACTTGGACAGTTGTGCATGTTGGCTTCAATCTGTAATGACTGTGCAGACCACACATCAAAAACATTTGGCTGTCCTTGACAGAGAACAAAAAAAGCCCAGATATTTCAGCTATTGCTATTTTTTTTCAGTTGAAATTATTTAAACAGTCAACCTGGTGAATAACAATTCATTTGTTCTACCTCTGGTTTTAATTATTTGTCTAACTGCCTTCAGGCAATTATTAGATGTCACCTTAGAGAGACAAAGCGATAGCTCCCTTCATCTTTTAACAACCACTCTTTCTGCTGTTGATCAGCTGGTTCTACAGCTCTCACTGGTGTAAACTCCATTTGTGTTATATCTGTCTAGTCTAAATTAAGGGCAAAATTTTGACAATCAGCTCCAGTAACAATTCAGTCACCACTGACAGCTGCTGCATTTCTTCAGTTCCGTCCGTGCAGAGACCTCCATGGCCTTGGGCCCACAGTGTCAATTTGTGCCTAAATTCTGTCATAGTCGAGAAATGAGTGGGAAGCACCTAAATCCCACACACTTCCACAGCAGTCCTATCCATGCTCAGAGAATGTGTAATACGAGCTGGACGCATGGCAAAATGCCCAGGAGCTCATGGTGGTGTCCTGTCCCACTCGGTGGGTTAGGGTGAGGTTAACTTTTTAATCCTCTGTGCGCTAGTCAGGAGTAACGACAATTACTGTAGAGGTTCAAACAGCAAATTTACTTAAAACTCAGTGGAACTACAAAAGATAGAGGCTTGGCAAAAGTCATAACAATACTTAAAACTTAGCAAAACTATGAAAGGTAATGGTTTAGCAAAGCTTGTGATGATATTACCCTAATGTGCTGAAAATGAAGTTAGACACAGAGAGAGGAAAAGAAAGAGAGAAAGAGAGAGAGAGAGAGAAAGAGAAAAGATATCACCACCCTTGGATCCAGCGATGTTCTCTGCTTGTAGTTGTAGTCTTCAGGTGACAGGCACACGCCAAAAACTTAGGTTTTCCCTTTTTTATAACCCGATGTGCCCTGCCCGATGTGGCAGGGGTCTGTCATCACTGAGCAGGCGCAGTATGTGCTCAGGAATGTTCAGAAATGTTCTAGAAATGAGTCGGTAGGTTGTGGGGGTTTTGGGGGTCTCACTGTCTGCCCTCGGGGCTGACCAAGTGAGTGGTGATCTGTCACAGGCACATGGCACACAGGACACAGATGGTCTTTGTCCGCATGTTTCAGGAATAGAGGAGTGGGCTCACAAGATGTTATCCTGCCTCCGCAGGTTCCGTTCTTGGTCAACACTCCCTCATCATCACCCCATCCCTGCCCATGTCAAGACGGGTGTTTGCGACATTCACTTGTTATCAGGGCCTTACAGGTGGTGATGACACTTTCTTGATAGCCTCATGGCCACTTCCTTGGTGGCTGAAGAAAAGAGGCAGCAGAAGGTCAGAGTTTATTTAATGTCTCGCCTTGCACTCCCAGAGAGTGCCCTAGCTCCTGGATGAAGGTGACCCTCTGTTCCTTCTTTTGGAAGAATGACACTGAAGCTTATAATTTGTGGGGCCTGAAGAAGACCAAGCTGGAAGTGGCCTGATTATATAGTTTAGGAGCAAGTAGACTCATCAAGTGTGGCCAAGTTCATTCCTTAGAGACTCCAAGACTATCTCTTTCCCTACTCTGTTCTTCTACTAACATGTGATAAACTCATCTCAGGAAATATCAATTACATCATTTCCCAATATCTATTTGTTTTTTTCTAATCTGAATTTTTCTGAATGACTCAAAAATAATTAGTTTTTAAACCTTTTTTTTTTCCTCCTGGCAGAAAGTTGTGTTACAACACAGGTAGGTTGTGGCTTTTTAGGATAGGTTTTTAGAACTAGAGATTGCCTCATCATGCATCTTTATGTAGTAACTGAGCTCTGGAGGAGCTAAAATTCCTTGTTACAGCACGAGAACTCATTGGTAGTAAAGTTATGTATTAAAACTCCCATGAGAAAAGTAAAGCTCTATATCTCTGTCATATCAGGACCAAGGTGGTAGACAGCAAATTGAGTAAAAAAATACCATGTTCGAAAGAGACATCATACTGGCTTTAAGGGAAAATGGGAGCACAGAGTCTCCATTAAATGATTAGTTATTGCTTAGCATTTATAATACCATATATCTTTAAAAACCCTGATGATTTACATTAATGTGACAAAATAATAAACTTCTGTTGATGAAAACAGAATTTATATCGTTTTTTCTCTGGGGTTTTTTGGAAGCTTCTTTGTTTATTTTCTTTACCTGGAATTACTGGAAGTCTCTGAGAAGTATTTTTATTTATTCTGACAGCTCCTTAAGGGAAGAACCAATAGGGAACATCTGATTTATTCACATTGTGCAAGATGACTCTCCAGGACAATCTGCAGATGCCTTTTTAGGCACATAAAGCAAGGATTCCCTACATACCTCTCCAATTGGCAAGATAACTTTCTCTGGTAGCAGCTTGAATAAATGAATACAAATACTGATTGACTACAGGGATCTCTTTTATTCTCAAAAAACAAGTTTGAAGAAAATGTCAGACAAAATTAACAGTCTAGAGTGCCTTCTTGAGGTTGTCAAGGAAGTTGGAGACAACAGGTTTCCAACTATAACCCAGAGAATATGCCACTGTGAAATAGTATAAGGTGCATAGAAATGCAGCTTTTAAAATAAGCCTAAATTCTTACGAAAAAAAGGAAACACAGTACTGATCAAAACCACGAGTGGGGACATTAATCAAGTATTTTATCTCATGCAAAAAACAGATCAGGCAATTCTCAGGACTGCAAGACCTCTGCAATATACATTTTTGAGTAAACTTCACCTGGTCCCTGTTCCCCTACATGTAGCATTTTCAGATAGATCTGTAGCAACTATGGATTAATTTAACATGCTGGTAATGTCTCAAAAAATGCTGGTATAATAAGTGTATATTCTTCAAACTCATTCCCATTTTTGACTCAAAACTTGATCTGAAAAACTTCAGAAGTTCTACATTTTGAATGTAGGTGCTTCCTCTCACTGACCTTCAATTTCTCATCCTTAATTTTATGTAACTTTTTTATGCATTTACTTTCATCATATCTCTTCCTTTTACCACATTATTACATAAATACATTTGATTTTTAGAACTGCAATACATTTCATTTTTATTATAGGAAGTTTATAATTTTCTTTCCTTTTCTCAGAGCATCTTTTATGTCTGTAATTTTTTTCCTTAAAAAGTCTGGGCCAACACTGTGTGCAGTAAAGTTCTTAAACACATTACTGATGTGTTTAAGAATTTTCATTGCACATCATTCCATTCCTTCCATAAGCTGCCTTCCAGCTTACAGTTCTAGCTTTGCTTTTTATTTAACAAAAGGAAGCTGCCACTGTACAGTGAGCTGTCTGCAGTAATGCCAGTACCTCTCCAGAAAAGATAGTCATTTTATAACCTGATTGTTCCCTGATTTGCATTTATCAATAATAAATTTCATCTAACATGATGCCTTCCCATACAGGGTGGTTGGGTTGTTTTTTTTTTTATTTTAGTCCTTCTGAAGCTTCAGAGATGTCCACTTCTGTGACTCAAAGTAAACTAGATAAAATTTTGTCTAGAAAAACTCTTAGTCTTTTCTCATATTTCATTTCCAGATTATTTATAAGGGTGTAAAACCATGTAGACACTAGTGTCAAAAGGAAGCGACTCCACCGCAAGCTGTTCTCTAATATGGCAAAGGACTTTTACTTCTTCAAGAACCTTAGCAATAATGTATAAATTGTACAAAATCATAGTTCAAGGGAAGTAGACAATCTCATATTTTGTTAAGCCTAAATCTTTAAATGATAGCAGAAGGCCATAGAATGATTCAGTGTGTTGGGACCTTGATTATTAAAGGTCTGAATCATTTCACCTATCATTAGCCACCTAAAAGGTGTCTGGACCTTCTTGAAAGGTCAGCAACCAAAAACATGTACACTTCCAGAGGTCAATCCATCCCACCTAAGATCACTACCCAGAGCGGATGGGTAGAGAGAACTGGTTACTTTAAACCAGACACCTAACTTCTAAGCAGCAAAAGTGAAATGAGTTAAAAACCTGCTCTCTCTTATCATGTAGGGATCAGACACAATGACAAGTGACTACTCAAGGGCTGAATCCAGACAACAACAGCCAGCTCACAACAAAAAAGATATATGTGCTGTAGAAAGAAGTACCTCTGTATCTCTGCTCAGCTGCAGCAAAGAATATACTGTTTAGAAATTGAACCGAGTCTCTTTATGGGAAAGTAGAGGTTTCAGATTGTACTATTACTTTCTAGAAGATGAGGACAAATGATAGAATTGCTTTAAAATGTGCAAAATACTATAAAATAGTTACTAATGTATTTATCAAGCTGTATGGTTGCACAATCTTGTTCCAATATCCTGCATTCATACGTCTGTGATTCTTGCTTGTGAAGTCCAAATGCCCTTTTGTATTAATTATTAATTCCTATCCTTTTGTCCATGTTTTTCCTTAAATAATTAAGAGTAGCCTTTTAAAGAGGTCTATCTAGATTTTTCATTTCTGGTATGCTGTGCTCAGTATAAGATCAAAAGATGGAAGTTAAAGGTCACTTCATATTCGCTGGTGGTTGGGAGATCTGTGATGATGTGCAGTGCGTGCAGCACGCTGCTGCATCTGATAAGCAGTCATCTCTCTTCTAGGCCATTATCTAAAATTGATTTGTTCTGCTTCTCAGAGAGAAATACAAATTTGAGGAATATGGGGGAGAAATAGGGTCAGGACCTTAATCTTTGAGGAATCTTAAAGCAAGACAGTTCCCTCTCCATAGACACCTCCACCTGGACTTAATGCAGGATGGTTTATAGTTACTTTATCTGAAATGTATTTACACCTTCAACCCATGGAGTCCCCAAGTCTGATGGGAGAACTGTTATTTCCCAGCTGTGAGAGATTTGGTGCTCAGGAGGGTTGTATCTGTTCACATGGTTTGGTCTTGGTAGGAATTAACGGGATTCTGAAAACAATTCAGGCAGTATCTGATTCTATAAAGGTGAAATTGTTCTTTCTACTTGCTTCTTGTACTCTTACGCAGAATTTTTAGGGATTAGTCTTGCATATGTGCCTAAATTTGTAGATGGGCTACTGCAAATAGCTAAAAGATTAATTCACAAAATCTAAGGAATGCAGAATATTTATAGGATAAAACCACCCTAGTACTAAAATTAAAAGAAAGAAAGAAAGAAAAAGAATCATTAAGAGGAAAAGCAGCTATGTAGAATGAAACTATGGAAACAGAGATGAAGAAAACTTAGGAGTCTGAACTCTGAAATACACTAAAGCATGAAGTGGCATCTCTGAGGATTTTTTTTCTTCTTTTTTTAATGAGAATTAACTTTGTATGCCTTAATTTTGAGGTGTTCAAAATTTCTGAAAATCAGAATTGTTTTAGGTCATCCCCTATGCAGATCTGATATATTCTGTCAGTACCTTAAGGTTACAAAAATTGATTTGCTCCTGATATTTATCTTGAAAAATATCAATTAAGAAATCAAGACAAATTCATTTATCCTTAGGTTTACAGTCTTTCCCAGTCTGTCTGGAGAAGAGAGATTCTTATTGTGGGCAGTTGAGGTCCGATAGCGAGAGAAGAGCAGGTCTGTCGCGTTGGAAGGTTTGACAGCCCGTCTGTCTCCATTCCTGTACTTGTGAATTTAGAAACTTCCTCTGCTATTGCATTCACTGGGCGCCAGAACACTCTTGGGCAAAAATCCACAGCTGTAATTAGTGATTTAATTTTAATGTAGATGAATAGACAATCCTGAAGCCAGTTATTAAAATGTCATTAGTTGACACAGAAGTTAGCATATCTGCCTAATGTCTGTTAGCAGAAGCTGCAGAGACCAACCCAAATGAGAATTCTGCCTGGGGAAGAGTCGTGGCAACACGAGGCATCAAAAATCCCCCTGCCTCTGGGAAACAGCTGGACAGCCCCTGCCAGAAAATGCTCAAGTGTTTGTTGGGAATGCACGGGCAATAACTTTGACCCCTCCATTCCAGCAGAACCCTGAGATCTCTGGAAAATATTCCTTTTGAGTAGCTTTAGCCATAGTTAAAGCCCAATACAGTTAGAAAATAGCAAGGGTGAAAAACAGACTTTATAACAAGCAGCCCTGGGGATCTCTGTATCCAACAAGTATGGAATTAGTTCTGTATATTATGTGTAACTCATTCTGACAGCACTCCCAAAGTAAATAAATTTTAATTTGTATTTTTAATTCAGACGTTAATGTAACAGCGAGGCTCAGAGAACTAAGCAATCTGGATTCAGAGGCTTAGTTAGAAAAAGAAGGGCAAAGACTTCTCTGAGATCTTCAGTTTCTGGCTGAAAGTAGAGAAACTAAATGTAGCAGCAAAGATCTTAGTAAAATTATAATTTGCTTGTAAATATTTCAGAGAATACAATAGAAGTTAAGAACTGTCCCTGAAAAATGTAATCACAAATCTACATTTAATAATATTTTTTTTTTCCTAAATCCTGAGAGATCTGAACTATGACATTTCCTGGTGTCTTTGCCATCTTAGTGACACAAGATCATGAGTAAAAATAATACCAATGTAAATCTAAAATCTAAAGGCTTTAGAAGACTTCATTTTTAAATTCCATTTACTTTGGCACCACACTAAGAGTTCTGCAACTTTGATCCGTCAAGCAGTGTTGCAAAGCCATCATGAAAATGTATGAATCCAAGAAAAAAATCTATTCACCCAACCTTACAGCAATGATTAAAAAAGCTCTAATTATAATATAGTCACCCGTCAAAATAAATTAGTCAGGGTGAGTGGGTGAAAAGAAGTTTGCTAGGCTTCCTTAAGGAGGTGGTAATTGTCTTGAATTTTGTTAAAATACATCACTAATTATATTTTAACAACCTCTATGTACTGTTTTCCTCTTGGGGAATTTTATAAGATGTAAGAATTTTGAGAGAGGGCGTTTTCAGTTTTAAAATATTCTATACTTGTGTATTTATTTGTGCTGCAGAACATGTTTCATGACATACAAAAAAATGCTCTGACATGTACATGTGACCAGGAATATTAGAATAATTTCATAAGAAGACACCAATTGATTGGACGTACTTCCATGGCAAAGTGATGTGTGGAACTGACAGCACAGTGAAGTGAGAACATGGTGACGCCACATGGTTGGTTCCTGGAGGTCTACACAAGTTTAGGAGGTCCATGGAGCCTGCATTTAGGAATCATTCCTGTCTTCAACATCCATTGTACACAATACCAAATCCTTCAAAGAAGATGTCTGCGACCCATTCAGCTGGGCTATGTTTACCATGAAAATTTAATGCTGTTTGAGAGACCACCAACCATGTACGATCTTACCCTGCTGGTTATACTGCCAGTGTGTTGGGCCTGCCCTAGGCAATACCAGGCTTTCTTTCCTGCTGTCTTCTGGAGTTTGTCAGAAACCTACACTTAAATTTGCATCCAAAGAATGCTCAGTGCATGGATGCTAGACTGCAGCAGACTTGAGCCTGGTGTCCCAGGGCTTGCAGGCTGTGGGCTATTACAGTTGGAGATATTGGTTGTACATCTCTCATTGTTGCTTCCAAAATCTGGGGTTTTGTTGGTTTTTTACTGTCGTTTAGATGATGTTCAGACACCTTTGTTATAGAATAGAATCATAGAATAGTTTGAGTTGAAAGGGACATTTAAAGGTCATCTAATTCAACTCCTCTGCAATGAGCAGGGACATCTTCAGCTACATCAGGTTGCTCAGAGCCCTGTCCAACCTGACCTTGAATGTTTCCAGGGATGGGGCATCTACCACCTGTCTGGGCAACCTGTTCCAGTGTTTCACCACGCTCATTGTAAAAACTTTCTTCCTTATATCTAGTCTAAATCTACCGTCTTTTAGTTTAAAATCTTGTCCTATGGCAACAGGCCCTGCTAAAGAGTTTGTCCACATCTTTCTTATGGGCCCCGTTCCTGTACTGGAAGGCTGCAATAAGGTCTCCCCAAAGCCTTTTATTCTCCAGGCTGAAATACCCCAGCTCTCTCAGCTTTTTCTTCATAGCAGAGGTGCTCCAGCCTATTTTTGTGGCCATCCTCTGAACCTACTCTAACAGGTCCATGTCTTTCCTGTGCTGAGGACTCCAGAGCTGGACACATACTCCAGGTGTGGTCTCAAAAGAGCGGAGTAGAGAGGGAGAATCACCTCCCTTGACCTGCTGGTCATGCTTCTTTTGATGCAGCCCAAGATATGGTTGGCAATCTGGGCTGCAGAACACATTGCCAGGTCACGTCCAGCTTTTCATCCACTGGTATCCCCAAGTCCTTCTCCTCAGGGCTGCTCTCAATGCCTTCATCCCCCAGCCTGTATTGATATCGGGAGTTGCCCCAACCCATGTGCAGGACCTTGAACTTGGCCTTGTTTGAACCTCATGATGTTCACATGGGCCCACTCCTCGAACTTTTCCAGGTCCCTCTGGATAGCATCCCATCCTTCAGGCATGTCAACCACACCACTCAGCTTGATGTCATGGGCAAACTTGCTGAGGGTGCACTCGATTCCACTGTCTGTCATTGATGAAGATATTAAACAGTACTGGCCCAATACAGACCCCTGAGGGACACCACTTGTCACCAATCTCCATCTGGACATTGGTTATAAACAGACCTAGATTATAAACAGATGCTTCTTGATGTATGCAATAGGCTTCTAGTCATAAACAAATGCAGCTATCATCCTTAAATCAAATAATAAAATCTTTGAATCACATAATAAAATGTTGATATTTATTCACATTATTATTTTAATTAAAAATTAAGCTAATTTCTGCCTACCTAAAACTCTGTATACTGCTGCAATCCATTATTTTCTGTATGTATTCATTTGTGAGCTGTTAAAATATCAAATGTAACTCCTATATCCAGACAACAGTTAGACTTCAGAGTACTTTTCCCTTAATTTATTATCACTACTGAGTGACCACAAAAGCAATATGTAGAGATTTAACATTCATCATAACATTTGCAGTTATTGTTCTAATAACTGAAAAATAAGGTTTGTCTTTCATTTCCTAGAGTTGTGGCTGACTCACACAATTTTGACTGATACTTCAGCAATTCAAAGTTGTATAAACAGTACAGACAGATCAATCTAAATGAGGGTGCTGAATAAGCAGAAGCAGGGGTGTATTTGTAGCTGGGTATTGTTTCATCCTGCTCTAAAATTAAGTGTGAAAAGGAATGTGTATCTCATTCTCGGCTCAGAATCTGAGTCACGCCATAGTTAGAAGTACTCATACTAAAAGCTTTTGGCTCTGGCACACCTCTCGTTTTCTGTCTGATTGTTCATTCTTACTATAATTTCCTAATTCCTCAGCACCACTCTTAACTTTTCATAATACTTGCTGTTTTAAACTAGACTTTTTCATTTCATAGATGAGATCAGGGGAGCCTCAGGAGCCAAGGACTCTCCCAGCAATAACCCCCTTCCTCCGCAATCTGATGGTTCAGGCTGGCCGGTGCCAGGAGCGAAGGGAGTACGTCCTCCTCCACAGCCAGGGATGCAGACCTGGCAAAAAGCCCCAAGGATGGAAAGCGGAGATGTCTGCTCTGTGCTGCGTTTTGGGCTCCTTCCTTGCAGAAGGGGAGAGGGGTTGGGGGTGCTGGCAGTGAAGGTGCTCAGTGAGGCCAGCCCCTGCAATGTGCTGCAAAGTGGAGCACAATATTGTGGGAGAAACTTTTTTAACTGCTTCTGGTAATTGGGATCACTGGGTGTCAAGCACATCGTTATAGTGACCGTCATCAGATCTGAGTCTTGTTATCATGTCAGCATGATTCGTCTGCTTCTTTACTAACACTGAAATGCTTTGTCTTTTTTTCTTCCGTGAGGGCTTGCTTTTTCTCAGGAAGCAAGTTAGGATCTATTGCTTCATCATCAAACACTTCATCGATAAAATAAAAGTCTTACTACTTCCTGACATAAGTGAGCTCAGGTTAAGAAAAAAAAAATAGCCACTTTGTCCTCTTCATTTTCTCCTTTTTCTGCTTCTTCTGACTTTCTGACTTCCTGATCTGGTCTCTGTCATCAGGGCTAACCTCCCCAGTAATTTTCTCTGACTCTCTCTTTGCAGAATCAGTTAGACCTTTTCATACAGCTTAGCGGTGGCAAGGAGTGCTTGGTAATTGTAACTGTGCTGTGGCTTCCAAGCCATTTCGGTCGCAGAGTCAAACAGGTTGGGTTAGACCATCTTCAGTGTTCAGCTGCGCTCGGAAGCAGGCTGGGAGCACTGAGGCAATCAGGCACAGCAGCAAGATGGATTAAGCAGTGGTGGGTTTTCCACAGTTAAATACTTGGTCTGCACTGCCTGTCTGCATCAAGGCTTTTAGTCAGGTCCAGCGCAAAAAGCTTAGCTTAAGCTCTGCTGGCTTAAACTGACCTCTTGACTTTGTGCTGGGGTGGCAGAGGAGTCTGCACACGTTTTTTAAGTACAAGGAGGAGGCACCTGAGTAAGAGAGCAGCTGCACTGAGTCAAAGCAAGGCAAACTGTAGCCCTGTACTCTGTCTCTATTACTGCCCCTTGATAGATGTTAAGGCAAAAAATAGAGGAACAGGGAAGGCATGCAGAGATACATTCTGCGCTCCACCGATCTGTATTGTATGGAACTCTTGATTCAGAATTTGTACCTTTACATTTAATTGCCTTTCATTTTTTTTGTCTTCTGTGGTTTTGTATAACTGCTTTTTGACTGTATTTATGATACTGGCAGCATCTGACAGTGAATGGCGCTATTATGCTGTGTGGGGAAAAAAAAAAAAAAATAGAACACTTTTGCTTGTTTTAAACCTGCTGATTTCATTGGGCATCCTCTTGTTCTCATGTAGTGAGAAGCCAAGCATCCATTCATTTATTTTCTAGGCACTTTCCCAGGGTTCTCCTGATTTTATACATATCTGCCATATCCCTCTTCAGTTGTCCCATTTCCAAGCTGAAAACTCCAGATCAATTTAAGCAGTTCCAAGCTTTAATTGCCCTTCTTTAGTTCCCCCATGTAATTTTTGAGAGGCAAATACTAGAACAGCAGGCAGTATACAAAAGGGAGGGTACTATGTGGTTTTGTATAGTGCTATAAAGGTGTTTTCTGTTTTGTGCTCCATTCCTTTTTTTAAAGCTCCTAACTGCTGGGGTTTTTGACTGCCAATGAGCATGGGATTTATGTTTTCTTTTAGTAAGCTTTTTTTTTATTATTAATTCCTTTTTTAAAAAAATTAAAAACAATTGAAATTATTTATTTGGGGTGTGTGGTTTTTGTATCTACAGGAAGCTGAATTTCAGTACCTTATGATTCAACAGTAACATTTTGAACCAGCCCTGGCCTTTGCTAAGGCAAGATGAAAAAGAGCTTGTTTTATCAGAGATTTTCCAAACATCATTGCAACAAAAGTTATGGTGTTTAAGCATTGAGTCTCTGCATTATGCTTAGATGTGACAATTGCTGACGCTTTATGAGACTCTTAGCCTGGAGAAGACTGAGAGGGGATCTCATCAATACTTACCAATATCTAAAGCGTGGGTGTCAAGAGGAAGGGGCCAGACTCTTTTCAGTGGTGCCCAATGACAGGACAAGGGGCACAGGCACAAACTGGAGCACAGGAAGTTCCATCTGAACATGAGGAAAAACTTCTTCACTCTGAGGGTGACCGAGCACTGGGACAGGCTGCCCAGAGAGGTTGTGGAGTCTCCTTCTCTGGAGATACCCAAAACCCACCTGGATGTGATCCTGTGCAACCTGCTCTAGGTGATCCTGCTTTAGCAGGGGGGTTGGACTAGATGATCTCCTGAGGTGATTCCCTACCAGTCTGTGATTCCGTCATTCTGTCATTCTGTCATTCTGTGAGACAGTCTCCCATTAGCTCTAATGCTCTAAGGCTTAGGCAGGACTCTGAGAAACTCTTTTTGATGGAAGATACAGTTTACATTGATTCTAATTTTTCTTTAAAGGAGCATTGCTCCTTCATTGAAATGGCTGGGTCTCTCATCCTATATATTTTTTTTTCCTTTGGAACTGTATGATTCTTTTCATCATTTTTATGATGCACTGATTATGTCAATATCTGTGGACCAGTTTCTTATTTTTGTTTGCACTGCTTATGTATATATTTGAATTAAGGGTAGGTAGGTAGGAAGAAAAAAATTCACTTTGAAATCAATGGTTACTGGATCATAAAGCACATAACATGGACTGAAGTTGTAAATTATACTGCATTTTCAGTTTGAAACTGAAAGAGTGAAATCCTCTTTGGCTCCTAATCTCAAATGTGCATTTTTGTTTCTTATGTTTTTATATATGTGATATTCATAGAAGTTTTTGTTATGATTTTTGTCTCTGTCTCCCACTAATGCATACAGTCAGTCAAAGAGAAAAAATGTTTAACATCCAAAAATAGAATGAACATGTCCTTCATTTGAAACATCTCCTATTCAGGATATTAGCATTACTGCTAATTACTACTGCACTCAATTTTGTATGACAATGGCAAAACTAAGAACAAAGGGAAAAAAGCCAAGGTACTGCACTTTTAGTTTCATGGTTTGTATCCCATGGTTTGTATAACCCTGGGATTTGTGTGCTGATATTTATGACATCCGTGGAAATCAGTGCATACTTCACAGGTTTTGTGAAGCTTAAGGCATCTGTGGCACTGACTACCGTTCAGACTAATAAAATGACTTAGGTCAGGGAGAATTTTTTTTAATTGAGGAATCCTTTTGTTTCAGAGTAAGTAATATTTCAGACATGCAATCTCACCAATAAAGGTAACATGCTCTTAAGGAAACAGAAAAGTAGATTTCCAACTGACACTGCCTTCAAGACTGTTAGTTTTCAGTTACTCTCAAAATACCCTGCACTGTCAGAGCTTAGAAGTTTGACTGTGACCAGTTCTGATTTTGACATATTTTGAATCATAGAATCACAGAATCATAGAATGGTTTGGGTGGGAAGGGACCTTAAAGATCATCTAGTCCCACCCCCCCTGCCATGGGCAGGGACATCCTCCACTAGACCAGGTGGCCCAAAGCCCCATCCAACCTGGCCTTGAACACTTCCAGGGAGGGGGCATCCACAGCTTCTCTGGGCAACCTGTTCCAGTGCCTCACCATCCTCACAGTCAAGAATGTCTTTCTAACATCTAATCTAAATCGACCCTCCTTCAGCTTAAACCCATTGGCCCTTGTCCTGTCACTACACTCCCTGATAATCTTTCCTGTAGGCCCCTTCAGATACTGGTAAGCCGCAATTAGATCTCCCCAGAGCCTTCTCTTCTCCTGGCTGAACAACCCCAACTCTCTCAGCCTGTCCTCATAGGAGAGGTGCTCCAGCCCTCTGATCAGCTTCGTGGCCTCCTCTGGACTCTCTCCAACAGCTCAATGTCTCTTCTGTACTGAGGCCCCCAGAGCTGGACGCAGTACTCCAGGTGGGGTCTCAGGAGAGCGGAGTAGAGGGGCAGGATCACCTCCCTTGCCCTGCTGGTCACACTTCTTTTGATGCAGCCCAGGACACAGTTGGCTTTCTGGGCTGCAAGCGCACACTGCCGGCTCGTGTGGAGCTTCTCATCAATCAAAACCCCCAAGTCCTTCTCCTCAGGGCTGCTTTCAATCCATTCCTTACTCAGCCTGTAGTCGTGCTTGGGATTGCGCCGACCCACGTGCAGGACCTTGCACTTGGCCTTGTTGAAATTCATGCGGTTCGCATGGGCCCACCTTTCCAGCCTGTCAAGGTCCCTCTGGATGGCATCCCTTCCCTCCAATGTGTCAACCACATCACACAGCTTGGTGTTGTCGGCAAACTTGCTGAGGGTGCACGCGATCCCACTTTCCATGTCGCCGACAAAGATGTTGAACAGTGCCGGTGCCAGTACCGACCCCTGAGGAACGCCACTCGTCACTGTTCTCCACTTGGACATTGAGCCATTGACCACAACTCTTTGAGTGCGACTATCCAGCCAATTCCTTATCCACTGAGCAGTCCATCCATTGAATCCATGTCTCTCCAATTTAGAGACAAGGATGTCGTGCGGGACAGTGTCAAATGCCTTGCACAAGTCCAGGTAGATGACGTCAGCTGCCTTTCCCTTATCCACCGATGCTGTAACCCCATCATAGAAGGTCACCAAATTTGTCAGGCACGATTTGCCCTTAGTGAAGCCATGTTGGCTGTCACCAATCACCTCCTTATCTTCCATGTGCCTGAGCATAGTCTCCAGGAGGGTCTGCTCCATAATCTTGCCAGGCATGGAGGTGAGACTGACCGGCCTGTAGTTCCCTGGGTCTTCCTTTTTACCCTTCTTAAAATGGGGGTTATGTTCCCTCTCTTCCAGTCGGCAGAAACGTCGCTGGACTGCCAGGACTTCTCAAATATGATGGAGAGTGGCCTGGCCACTTCATGCGCCAGTTCCCTCAGGACCCACGGATGCATCTCATCAGGTCCCATGGACTTATGCACCTTCAGGTTCCTTAGATATTCTTCTCCTACAGTGGGCGGTTCTGCATTCTCCCAGTCCCTGCCTTCTGCGACCTGGGCAGTGTGGCTCAAGTATTTGCCAGTGAAGACTGAGGCAAAGAAGTCATTGAGTACCTCAGCCTTCTCCATATCCTGGGTAACCAGGTCACCTGTTTCATTCCGGAGGGGACCCACATTTTCACTCGTCCTCCTTTTATCACTGACATACCTACAGAAGCTGTTCTTGTTGTGCTTGACATCCCTGGCCAGACTAATTTCTATCAGGGCTTTGGCTTTCCTAACCTGATCCCTGGCTGCTCGGACAGTTTCTTTGTATTCCTCCCAGGCTACCTGCCCTTGCTTCCACCCTCTGTAGGCTTCCTTTTTTTGTTTGACTTTGCCCAGGAGCTCCTTGTTCATCCATGGGGGCCTCTTGGTGGTTTTGCTTGACTTCCTCTTTGTTGGGATGCATCGCTGCTGAGCTTGGAGGAGGTGACCCTTGAATATTAGCCAGCTGTCTTGGGCCCCTTGTCCCTCCAGGGCTTTGTCCCATGGTATTCTACCAAGCAGATCCCTGAAGAGGCCACAGTCTGCTCTCCTGAAGTCCAGGGTAGTGAGCTTGCTGTGCACCCTTCTCACAGCCCTGAGGATCATGCATTCCACCATTTCGTGGTCACTGCAGCCAAGGCTGCCCTTGAGCTTGACATCTCCTACCAGGCCCTCCTTATTGGTGAGAATAAGGTCCAGCATGGCACCTGTCCTCGTGGGCTCCTCTATCACTTGGGGGAGAAAGTTGTCATCGACACATTCCGGGAACTTCCTGGATTGCTTGCGCTCTGCTGCGTTGTTCCTCCAACAGATGTCGGGTTGGTTGAAGTCCCCCATAAGTACCAGGGCTTGTGAGCGTGAGGCTGCTCCTATCTGCCTATAGAGGGCTTCATCTGCTTGATCCCCCTGGTCAGGTGGCCTGTAGCAGACCCCCACTATGATGTCCCCTGCCCCAGCCCTCCCTTTAATCCTGACACATAGGCTCTCAGTCAGCTCCTCATCCTTCCTCAGGTGGAGCTCCATGCACTTCAGCTGGTCATTGACGTAGAGGATGACGCCCCCTCCTCACCTGCCCTGCCTGTCCTTCTTAAAGAGCCTGTACCCTTCCATCCCAACACTCCAGTCATAGGAGCTGTCCCAGCATGTCTCTGTAATGCCAGTAAGGTCATAGCCTTGCAGGCACACACACGTCTCCAGCTCCTCTTGTTTACTCCCCATGCTCCATGCGCTCACGCAGAGGCGCTTCAGTTGTGCCCCTGATGAGGCTGACATTGGCTGGGGTGGCTGGGAATCTTTTGATGTATCTTCCCAGTGTTACCCCATTGGTTCCTGTTGCATCCGGAGCCCCGGCTCATCTCCTCTAGGCTTTGAGCGTGCGGTAGTGCATCCAGCACATCTCTGAGCAGTAGGCTGAGGGCCCTCACCAGTGCCCCATCTATCCAACCTGGGCACATCATCCCACAACATGTCGCTGGCAAGCCTGATGTTATCCCCCTCCCCCTTCGAGCCTAGTTTAAAGCTCTATCGATGACCCCCGCTAGTTCCTGGGCAAAGATCCTCTTCCCCCTTTGAGAGAGATGAATCCCATCAGGGTTCATCAGGCCTGGTGCCGTGTAGGCCATCCCATTGTCAAAGAACCCAAAGTTGTGGTGTCGACACCAGTCACGGAGCAATGCATGTATGGACTGTGTCCGCCTGTTCCTCCCAACATTGCTGCCCTCAACTGGAAGGAGGGAGGAGACTATTACCTGCGCTCCCGAATCCTTCAGTGACTTGGAGGTAGAGTTTTGCGAGTGGACAAATGTAGATTTCCCTTCCCTCCTTAGACCCCAAATCCTGCTCCCCTGCCTTAACCCTGGGAGTCAGAGAGACATCCTGCAGACTGTGGGAGGGCAGGTCACAGACAGCCATCCAAAGGCACATCTCACTGCCCTACTGGCATCGGGGCTCTGCATTAAACCTACTGCCATGTCATAAAATCAAAAGAAAAACTTCAGCAAGTCAGCTTTTCATTGTGCCATCCCTAAGCCCAGAGTGAGTACGAGGGCTGTTTAAGACTGTAAATTTTTCTAGTGTATTACAATTACAGAAACATGTGTTAAACCACTGCAAAAAAATTCACAGAGTATTCAGTAGTTGCTAGACTGCTCAATTACTTACCTGTATTGAGGTGGTCGTGTGGCTGAACATTGTAATTCACTGGAAACACACAGGAATACTAGTACCAGAAATAATTTTTTTGCTCTGCTTGTAAAATGCATCTTATGATAGTTTACTGTGCAGATATAACATATTTCTTTATCTGTGTCACACTCATATGTGGCTAAAATATTTTTTGCCAGTTTGATTGCACAGAAGCCCTAAATTGTGGGATAAGAATTAAAAAAAATGGTCATACAGTCTACAAATACCTTAATATCCTTACATAGGTGATTTTTTCTTTGGAAAAGTTTCTCAGAGCTGGACAGTATTTTTAATTTCCCGTACTAACTGCTGAAAACCTACTTGTAAGGTTTCGTGTTCACTGCCCTTCAATGCAACTTGCAGATGGGAAAAGACAACTCTGCATAAATAACATGGTTTTGTCTTTATGTCTTACATTACCTTTTATGTTTGCTTCTAGAGAGGACTTACTATTTTTTTATGTTTATATTTTATTTAATTATTTTAATATTTTATTTTTAACCATATTTTTGAAGACAAATTTGAGGTATCTGTAAGAAACCAGTTTTGAGACCTGATGTGCTAGAAATGCAATACAGATATTGATAGATAAGATCAGACCAGGGTCCATCTAATCTAATAATCCTTCTGACAGAAAGTAGGTGATTCAGAGGAAGTTGCCAGAAATTTCATGAGAGACAAATAGAGGGTAAGCTGTCAGCCACCTTAAGTCTTCTCAGAATTTCTTAGCACTTTGAGATAATTTTAAGCCCTAAAGCATAAGGTTTCAGCTTTCTTTGAAAATATATTAGCATTAACTATTACAAATCTGGAGCTCATGAATAGCAAAAATTTGACAAATATGAAAAATGAGATAGTGCAAGCATTACTGAAAACTGCAAATCTCTGAATCATTGAATGATTATTTACTTTCTAAGCAGGTGAGAGAATTTGAGGGGCTGAAAATGACATAACATAGTGAATAGCCAATACTTTTATGGTCCTTTTGATGCTTCAGAAACTCTTGTATTATGGCAAAAATGTTAGAAAACTAATTTATCCTAATGTTGCCTATTTGTCAGGTATTTGGATGAGAGGAATGTTAACTAACTTACCCTGTTAAAATTTCAGGAATTGTTAATATGGTATATGCTTTTGAGCATGATTTGATCACTAGTGCTACAACCAAGAAAATTAATTAACATTTCATGAAAGGTGACTATTTAACTTCGCAGAAAACATTTTGAACTAATCTTTATATCAGCTGATGAACCAGATCCTGCATCACATAATCCCGTTAATCTAAGACAAAAGAAGCAGCAGCAGCATAGGTATTTCTGCAAATTTACGTGTTATTCCTTTTCTTTCCAGACAACTATTACGGGACTCCAAAGCCTCCAGCAGAACCAGCTCCGTTGCTGTTAAATGTAACAGATCAGATCCTCCCAGGTGCCACTCCCGGGGCCGAAGGCAAACGTAAAAGGAATAAGTCTGTGAGCAATATGGAGAAGACAGGTATTGAACCACCGGAGGAAGAAGAGGAAGAAAGACCTGTAGTCAATGGAAATGACGTGACAGTAACACCAGGTCTGTTCTTCCTTCTTACTTTGCAATGCGTTTCTGTTATTCAGAGTCCTCAGTTTCCTCCTTCTGCAGTGAGAATATGCATGTTCAGGTAAGGATGTTCTTCCAAGACTGAAAGCCAGGAATCCTGAATAATAGGATTTCTCTGAAGCCTAAAACAAATTAGTTAACCTCCATTTGGGGGAGTCATCTCACTTACCTCAGCTACCATAAAGATATCTGAACTAGTCCCTTTGAACCCTCTTTACAGACCAAAGACAAAACCCCCTACTTTCTGAATACAGTTCCTATGACCCATTTTAGATTTCTAGGTTGGGAAATCAATCAGAAGTGCCGATTTCTCTCCATTGACTATAGAGGGAGTCTAGAGAACTGTAATTTGGTCAAATGAATCTAGTCTCCTAGTTCTCAGATGGTGATATTCACAAGAGACTTCATTACATTATGAAGTGAACTTTTGTAAATTGCTATGAAATCTTAGCAATATTGTGGAAGAGTAAAGTTGTCATCATATTAACAAAGTTGTGGCAGTGCCAGTGAAACTTAGCTGACAGTACTATCAGGAGGGACTCTTTGCAGTCATGTTCCAGAGCCTGCATAAAGCTGATAAAGACTGCAGATGTCTAGTGCTAAAAGGCAGCTGGTTTTTTACTGCTTGCATCATAGTTATGCAGAAAAAAAGGGGCTCAAGATACTGACTGGTATCCTGAGTGAGAGCACTCCAGCCTTTTCCCAAGCATGTAATCAGCTTTCCCTTCAACATTTCAGCAAGTTATCATTTTACAGTATTTAATCATTTTTATTCTGAAATACCATTTAAGAAATGATTTTTTGTTGTTGTTGTTCAAGTAGTAAATTAAAGAGTTCAGACTTTTATATCTCTCTGAGAAATAACTCTGTGAATCCTTTTTGGTGACCTTAGAAATTCAGAAACAAATTATTGAAGCAGTCTGTAGTGACAATCACATGGATAAGAACATAAAATGGAATATTGCAAGTTCTCTAAGTGTATAGGTTAATGTGAAACAAAAAATCCATTACTTAATCTTCTAAGCACTAGAAAAAGGATTTTCATACTGCAGATTCTTTTTTGTTCCCCTATTGCATTAGAAAGTATATCGAATTGAATATGCCACGTGCTTTTCTGTAGTTGTTGCCTGACACTACATGTAAGGGCAAATCCCTCTGCAGAATCCATCCCCACGTACAAGGAGGGTGGCAGGGAGCGGTAGGGTGAGAGTCGATCTCGTTCTCCCCACCTGGCTTGCCAAAGGGCTACAGCATTACTCCCTGGCCACTGCCATCACATGCTGTACGTGCCTAGCTCACCCTTTCCACGCAGCGATGTGTCTGTCGGCAATGCTCTAACACTTAGTGCCTTTCCTACACAGCAACGCAGAAAAGGATGAAGCCCAGAAATCCTTACATAAAACATCAGCACTGGCTCTGTTGCCAGGATACTTCCACAGCGAAAGAGGCAAAGGCAGGATTTGGTCTCTGATGTGTATTGTAGAAATCATTAGAAAGATCATTCTTTGCAGTTACTCGAAATCTGCCACATAACGGACCACTGCTGAGGAGCAATTTCCAGGGCAATATGCTTCAGCTCAAACCGGATCAAGAGGCAATATTTACCTGCTTTTCTCCTTGCATAGTACACCTACAACTGGCTTCTCCCAGGCAAATTCTATGTGAATGATGACTAGGCAGCACCCAAGAAACAGGCACTGTCATGTGCTGTGTTACAAAATGAAATATATGAGCATCGGTGTGAGGCAGCCCCCCTCCTCCCCCTCCTCACCCCCCACAAAGTAATTCCTGTAGGTGTGGCCAGCAGAACAAGCAGTGCCTGTGTTGGCTCTCATGGTTTCATAAGCAGGGTTTTGTTGTTCAGTTACACTGATTGAGGACTTTGGGGATTGTAGCAAAGCAGCTCTGTACATACATGCTGTGTTGCCTTTGTTGGGCAGCGCAGCTCCCACGGACCCTGTTGCAGCAGTCATTTTCTCTGTGAGCTGACAGAGTCTTAGCTACCTCTAAAATGTATGTGCATTTGTAGTTTGTGTCTTTGAACAATCAGAAAAAAACAGAATGTGTTTGTCTGGTTTTTTGTGTGGTTTTTTTAAACTCTTGGTGGAGAGAGCGATCTAGTTTTTATAAAGAAGCAATGGAGGTAGGTTATTTGTTATTTCCAGTTCTTTTAGAAAGTGTATTCTGTTTTAAATGCTTCACTTCTATGGGGAGTCTTTTATTAAATATAGGACTCTTGGGACATTTGAAACATTGATACATTTTTTATAGATGCTCAGCAACTTAATGGATTCTTAACTGCCAAAAGTATCAGAGTCTGTCAACTCAAAGACTGCTGTAACACCTAGAACTGCTCGGTTGAAACAGTAACAGATCTAAGATGATTCTGAAGAAATAAACCCATCTTTATCACACAAGTAAATGGCATTTGTAGTTGCAGAGATCTTTGTGCTTTTGGTCTGATTTTTCAGACAAGTTTTCAGTGTCTGTTGAGATAATCTGCGCATCTGTAGAACTTTATTAGTCGGACTCAATTTTTCATTAATTCACTTTTACATACCTAGTTTCATTGGCTGTCAGATTTCCCTCAGACAATTGTATATGGACAGACTGGAGATCTTCAACCATGATCCCTAATTGTCTTCTTGTTAATTTTTCCTGCCCAATGTGTCTGTTTTCTGATTTTTGTTACCTGTCCTCAGCCCCGAACCCAACAGGGATCCTTCTCAGTTCTTCAGGATGGGGCTTTTGGCCATTTTAGAATGGAGGACTCTCAGTCCATCATCGTGGATCAAGTTTTCTTCGGGCAAAGTAGTATTAATTGGGAGATTGGAATTATCTCATGCAACTTTAGTAAATTGTATGCCTAAATGCCTTGCTTTTTGTTTGAGCTACTTGTCTCTGCTCTCTTTGTATAAAGTGAGGAGAAAGAGGCAATTCCAAAAAGTAAGACAGCATAGCAGTTTTAGATACCTATTTTAGGGGATCATCTCTACAATCTAGAATGCGTAATTCAGCCTACAGATACACAGGAGCCTAGACGGCTAAATTTAAATCACGAATCCTACTATTTGCCAAGCAGCATATGAGAGAGACAGAATCTATAGATGAGCTGTTCAGATGATCAAGTCTAGAATTAGCATTGGGTTTCTCACATCTAGCCCACTTTACTGGACTTCTGGCTGCTCTGGGTTGGAACTCTGCCATTCACTGGTTTGGGTGAGACATCTTGCACCTGAGAAGCCTTTCCTGATGGACACTGCATTGAAATGAATGACTTCTGCAAAACTGATGCTTTGACATCAGTAAAAAGAGTCTTGATCAGATTGCAACCTGCTTGTTAGACATTCAGTTTTCACTGCTGTTGCTGTTCGTGTCTGCAGAGAATTAAGTCAGTCTCCTTCACAACCAGCATCGTGATTTGACACTGTGTTGGTCATGTCACATTTGCTTCACACTTCTGACTGATAGTGTTTATCACCCAAACTCCAGAATAACCACTCTAACATTGAAGGAATGCTTATGTATGTGCATTATTCTGACATTAGTTGAGCAATGATAAGTTGCACCCAGAGAATGAAAGTTCTGGCAGGCTCAAATTAATTGAAGGATAAGATATGACATAAAGTTTCAAAATGATCATTCCATGCCTTAGGTTCATAACGAAGCAAAAGGCTGGAGTCCCAATGCCGTCAATCACCACGCAAGGTGCAGTAGTCCCAGGCAACAGGTTGAGCTTATTCTTTGATTATTACACAGCAAAGACAGCGAGAGGCATGAAAATAACACACACGACATCCAAGAGCCATGAGATTTTAAAAAATTCAGAAGTTGGTATCCATTGATATTTCTGTTGTTAGTGTGCTCTCTAAACTCAATTTATCACAGCTAGGTCACAACCTATGACATGCAGAATACCCTATGCTCACCCAGTCTCCATGCCTCCTGTTTTCCTTCCCCCACATCAGCTCCTAGTTCTTACTGTGTTCGCAGTCAGTGGGAACAGTGTCTCCGTGCAAAGCACCAAAACCCAAATACGGTTACAGCTCTGTGGGAAAGGGAGCAGCTCCAAGGCTACAGAGTGATATTTTCACAAGAAAATAGATACACATAGCTCGGCAAACATGAGTTAAACTACTGTTGTATCCAACAGTTTTTTTAAATGGATGGACTGTTTCCTGTGCAGAATTTAATGAATTAGTCACTTAGATACAATAAGGGTATAAAGAGCTGCAATATTTTCTTTAAGAGCTCCTAAACCACTCCATAAATCACTATTTAATAATATTTCCTTTAATTTGTTCTTTGCTGATATTGCTCAGGTCATCTGAGTTGGTTCTTCTGGAAGAAGAATAATTCGCAGCATTAAAATAAAGGAATAAAGTGACAAGGTCCTCTTACATGTTTACATGGCAAATTCCAAGAGTTAGACTGTAAATAATAGAAACAATTTAAAGTGCATGCAACAGTGTTGATGAAGGCTCAAATTCTGAGACTATCACAACATAACTTCCAGTTTGTTTTTTTTTAAATGGTCATCCTATTGCTTAAGAGCTGTATAGAGAATATGTCATATCATCCAGTAATATGTTAACTGCTGATCTTTGGAGTTGGAGTACTACAGAGATGAACTTACAGTATTTAATGATAAGTTTGTATTTTTAACATACTCATTTATCTTGTTCTCAAAGTTCTTTGTATTCCACATATGCAATAACTTGCTGGTGCTTTACTGGTGTCTATTCTGTCACTTCCCAGGACACTCACTCTTGAGATACCGTGCTAAACTGCTTTTGAAAACTGGACCATGTAATCTGTTTTGTAGAAAGACAGCAGCTCTAGTAGGCTATTTCACTTGACATAAAGTCAATTGGTTTTTTTAGTGACAAAAATACTTCTGGACTCATATTATGGTACAATTTTAGGATCTCTTTTTATATCATATATTGTCTGAAGATAAATATTTGTGCTTACGATGTGTTACAGTAGTATTTCAAACTTTATTTGTAGATTTAAGACACTGCTAGTTTTTAAACAGAACTCCTGGGTTTTGTCAGATCAAATATTACATATGAATATATATTATCAGAAAGAAACCCTGTAGGGTGAATATCTACCTTACCTGCCATATGTGAATGATAGATACATTTTAAAAAAGATAAGATGATACCACAGGACTGTGTTCCAGATAAGTGTGATTAGTATGTCCATTGTGTAAAACTTAATGTTATTAAATGGAACTAGGCAATTCTACCTTAATTACTTGGGGTTTAGTCATCATGATGCCTTCTCCATTATCAAAGTAAGCAATTAAAAGACAATGATCCAGAAATTAATAATTCACGAGACTGGCTTTAAAATAATTATATTTTTAAGTTGTTAAATAAGTATCAGGTTCCTTTTTCCCCTACTATATTTTGATAGCAATCTTTGTCTTAGACAAGCTCAGAATATTTCTTCTAATCCTCAAGGCTTAATTTTCACATTTTTTTCTGCCATCATCATGTTTGGGATTTGTTAATATGGTTATTGAAAGTCAAGAATCTGACCTCTTCGGACCTGTTGAAAATATGATCTTGAGGAAGAACACATATTACAGATATCATGGTAAAATCCCAAGACACAGCAATGGCACCACATCTGTGCGCTATCAGACCAATTGGCTGACCATTAGCCATTGTGTGTGATGCACCTGTGCTTCAAATGTATTTATTCTACTGTGATCATATGTACCATGTGGCCTTATGTCTTGAGTTTAATCCGTACAGCATCCTTCCTGTGGTAGAAATGTGGTCAAGACTGCAGGTAGCCTCAGGAATACAACTCATAGATCTGGCAATGATGCTTGAGACAAATGAGAACTTACTTTTGCTTTGCAGAGATAAGAACAAAAAAAACCCCAAATTGATCAGCAATTACATTGTCCTGTTCTCAGGGGAAGTGGAGACCATATACCCTCTCTGCTTTACAGGAAATTTCTACATATTTGAAAATGTTTGCCCTGTCCATCAGTCTTTTCTCCTCAAGACTAAAACCATCTGTTTTTCAATCTTTCCATACTTTCAATCTTTTCCTCTTTTTTCTTTGCTTTGCTTTGCTTTTTTTTCTTTTCATTTCCCCATCTTCCTTGACATGAAATTCCTGAAACTGGGCACAGTAGTCCTGATTAAACTTTACTGTGGCTGAAGGTGAAAAGACTTGTATTGCATATGCTTACTCTTCCTGCCTACTATGATGCTCGTTTTTCTTTTGCAATAGTATCATTATTGACTGAAGATAAGAGTTAGATATTCCTCACACATTCCCATAACTCCATTGTTCTTCACTAGGAATTCTGCCTAGACATTTGCTCCCCATCTTGTATTTTTACAGCTGATTGTGGCATGTTGCACCAGACAGATGCCACATATTTTGGAAAGCCAAGGCAATGTGGGGGAGCGATTTGGGAGTGGTAGATAAGGAGGAGGGAACTTCAGCTCCCCTGCATCCTACTGCTCTGCTGTGGGATGCAACTAAGCAAAACTTGTGTTTGTGTCTCTTCTTAATTCATTTCTGAATCACAGACAGATTCACATTTCCAAACAGCACAAAATGATTGTAATACCACGTAGTTCAAGTATGACTTACAGTTTAGCAGCATGAGCTGCATATGGCTGTAGAACTACAGACCATCACCCTGTTCAAGACCAGAGCTTTTTTTTTTTTTCACACTACTCTAAAAGGCTGTATGTGTCGGTGTCAAAAGTCTTTTTTTAAGATCATGAAAGCTATATCTACCATTTCTCCCCAAGAAGCAGCACCTGTTACTCTGTGGTGAAAAGAAATAAGATTAGTTTGGCACAATTTCTTCCTGAAAAATCTTGACTATTATTTATCATCTTTGAAGATCTTACATGTAGGTGGTTAGATTCCTGATCCTGACATCCTTCTAGGAATTAAAAATAGAAAGATGTGAAGTTACAGTTTCATGGGTCTTCCTCCTTTTTTACAAAAAAGATGTAATGGTCTAATTGAGCAAATTATTTCAAAGGGAATTTAGGTACTTGGATTAAGAATATAAAACTATCTAAAAACCTAAATAATAGATTCTTTGCTGAAACCATGACAATGTCCTTTCTAAGTTTCATTTCTCCATAAAGACTCAAATGTGTGGCGTTACTAGCCATGAATCTGTTTCATTGGTTCCCTCAGTAGCCTAGGTTTCCTTTCAATTAGGCTCTGCCAACTGAGAATGGCTGCTTCATCTAAGTTTTACTGGAGCTGTTTTCTGCCCACTCTACTCCACATTCTTTAGCCCTGTTGCTGATGTTAATTATGTTAGTCATTTAATCACAGGTAACCTTTTTGCAGTAGTGACTGAGGCAAAAAGAACATTAACTACCTTGAAGTTTTTATGCATCATATACTATTAGCTTCCTCCCTCCCTCCCTCCCTCCCTTCCTTCCTTCCTTACTTCCTTACTTCCTTCCTTCCTTCCTTCCTTCCCACCTAGTGGAATGAGTCTACTTATTATTAACACACTTACAGAAAGTTTTCTGGTCACCTTTCATGTCCCTAACTGTATCCCATTTTATAGACTAAATGTTCTGCTTTGCTGTTAGATGACCATGTTGTTTTTCTGTGTTCATCCTTAACAATTTAATCTAGTTTTCACCTTTTGTATAATTCTGTCTCAAGTAGCAGACATTGAAAAGTCATGGCTTAATCAAAATGATCTCTGATTATACTTGCTATTTTTCACTAGAACAATTTGTGCTTGCATTCTTAGTATTGTTTACTTAATCTTTACCAGTTGTCCTGAACTCCTTTTCCCTTACCATTGCTTGCCATAACATCAAATTTACTAATTCTGTGATTTTATTAAAATCTGGTGGTTTTAAGACCATTGTTGTTAATTTTTTGTTGCTCTTCCTTCTTGCTGTCCTAAGCATTACAAAATAGATCATTTTACCCAAGTAGTCTTCCACTTCCTGTGTGTTTCACACAAGTATCTGCATAGTTCCGTGCTCTGTTAGTGCATTTAAGAAATTGTCATCTTCTTGAACTTTATTGTAGACTACATTGTTGGCTTCTGTTAAAAACACATTTTCTCCTTTCTTTTTTTATAATTATCCACAGTCTTCAGTATAGTCCATATAGTATTACTCAGAGCAAGTCTATATACATTTTTGATGATACAAAACCATACATACTTCATTTCTTTATGAACAAGCTATAGTAGTCTCAGTCTTGTCTCTATTGTATCATTTTGATTAAAAACTGGTGTACAAGTTCACAGTTTGTTCTCCGTTCTCCTCTGATGTTCATTGTCTGTGTTCCTATGATTTATATCTGTTGGTGAGCTTATGTCATTAGCCTTCACAAAACTTAATGTAAAGACGTGCTCACTAGATCTCAGATTCATCTGCCCTCACTTAATTATCTTAAAACTGAGAAACTAGCCTAAGCAGGACTGAATTTGGTTTACCTAACTTAACATGTAAGGGTCATTTTAGCCATCTGACTAGGATCCCATCATAATTAGTGGAGATTCAGTCGATACATTAATATTGTGAATTTATTTTAGTTGCAGTTCATGCGGCCAAAAGTAGAAGTCTGACTACTTTTTCAAGATCAGGCTTCATTTAAGTGCAATAGAAAAAAAGGATCCAAGGAGAAGAGCTTCTGTTGTCCATTGATACAACAGGTTTCTGCCAATTTTTTTCAAGAAATAGGTCATAAATAGACCATGTGATAAAACACAGCTTACAAACACGTACCTAGTAGAAAAGTCAACCAAATTTATTCACTTCCAAAAATAAAGAAATCTCCTTCTTTAGTAGAACAAGTTCTCTCAATCATACTCTGTTTGATGTATTAGTAGTTAAGAAAAGAAAAGAAGTGTTTTCTCCACTGTCATTAATAGTTGTGTACATGGGAGCCCTGCTATGTGATATTCATGCAGATGTAGACTCTTAAGCATGGAGATAAGTGTTCAACAATGTGGATAAGGCACATATTGCACACCTGGACACTATTTAGCTGACATATTTTAGGTATCTTTGTGGTTTTGTCTTATGTTTGTGTTCAGTGAATGTTTTAACAAATTTCACTAAGTTCTACTGTACTTGCTTAGCTAAAAGTATATGGTCTGGACTGTGGGAACTGGTACTGGTAGAGATACTGTTGGACATTTTTTTTAGTTTCTGACTTTATGGAAATAAAATCAATAAAAAGTGAAAGATGAAGTACTGAAAAAGACAGAGGAAAGGAAGACTCCTTCCTGAATATGTTCAGTGATACACAACCACATTGGGTATAGGAAGCAGTTGGCATTGGCTACGGAAACGAAGTCTTCCATAGATTCTATTGGTAATGAAATCACAACCACTTTCTATATGATTAACATATTGCTATGACTTGATGGATGTCATATTAATATCTCCGATGTATGGATATAGGTAAAGCAATTAGTGCATATACTTTTTTAATAGAAATGGATGCGTTGTCTCTAGTAAAACAGTAGGATAGTTGCTTTATGTGTGTATAGTTTGAAAAGTTAAGGCATAAGACAGTAGCACTGCTGGATATGAGGCTGCCTTCTGCTCCATGCTAACTGCTGCTCTGGAAGGACTCCTGGGACAGAATGAGCCTGAACTCTTTGGCTTGTTTCTTAGGTCTTTATTAGTTTCTTGTTTCAGTTGGTTTTATTGCTTTATTTTCTTTTATTGTGTTCCAGATAAAATGCATTAACAGAGGGACCCTTGTGTAAACCCAACAGAATTTTTCTCTTTATTTCAAGACTTGCAGTTCATAGAGTATTCCTTGGAGACCTGCACCTGGTAAATTCTCCACCATTAACTTGGATCTCCAAAACTTGTACTTTTTCTTCTCTTGTAGAATCAAGTGAACATGAAGAGAAGAGTACAGGTGTCTCAGGTGAGGTATCTTCCACCCAACCTTGTCCTGCACCAGGATATACTCAGCCTGAAGAAGCAAAGGAGGATATGGATGTAACAAAACAGACTAAACCTGAAGAGAATGATGACTTGGGCCCGCTGCCCGATAACTGGGAAATGGCTTATACAGAAAAGGGAGAAGTCTACTTTATTGAGTGAGTCTTATTTCTTCTCTTTCTAATAGCTGTGTCGTATTTAACTGGGTGGGGAAATGGTTTGTATGGTGGAGTGGAGCATTGCACTCCTCATTAAAACAGCAGGAATGTTCTGGCTGTCAAGGCCCCTGAGACTTGGTGGCAATCCCTGCATTACTGACTTACATCGAAGCATGCTGGTTTTTAAGATAGGTAACTGTACTGCTTAGCACTTCAATGGCAGCAATTAAAGATGCTGTTTCTTCTGCTGACATCAAGGCTTTTCTGCCGTTCTGGTGCTTATGGGAAAGTAGCAAAATTGCTGGGTTCTTCCTTCCATAGAGGTGGAGAGGGCTGAGCTTTTTACCAATTTAAGGAAAGATACATAGGTGGGCTAAAAACTAGCTAGTGAACAGTAGAGGGATGCCATGCTATATTTAGAAATCATAAAATAAATGAGTGGACAATAGGGAGAATTAATTATGTGTAGAAACTTTTTCCTATTGGTAGGCTATACATACCTGTTACTATAGTTGCTAATTAGACAACTTGTTGAACATATGGATATGAAAGTTCTTTCTTCTCTAAATGCTATCATTAATACATGTTACCAGAATAAGAACACAGCAAATAAGTGAGTTCATATAACATCATGCTCCACAAAAAAAGAGAAAGGAAAAACCAACATCTTCATCAGCAGAACACTCTTACAGAGGTAGCAGTAGCATTTATGTTTGCTTTAAGGAACTGTCTCAAACAATTTGGAGTGTTAGCCATCATTCTGATTATTAGTAGGTAAAAATAACATTTGGTGGTGTCACTTCCACTTTAAGTCTCTTATTTCATTTAAAGTTTTATGACTAACAAACACACGAAATGTAAACAAATGATAAGAATAAAGTTTGTGCACGAGATTTTTCATGAACACTGGCATGACCAACTATAGCTTCTGGCATGTACAAGGCTGAAAAGAGCAGTAGCTATTAAAACATAAGTGTCTTTGCTGAAAAGGGTAAAAATATGCTTATTCTAGAAAAAGAGTAATTATAGTAACTTTGCCCAAGCAAGCAGAGAAGAACTAGGATGACCTCAGGGCTAGCTCAAACCCTTGTTTCCTTTTTACCTCACTCTCAAATTTAATTTTTCTGCACATATTGAATGCTCTGACAGAGACCAGACTGAATTATGTGACACTTGTATGTTAGTACTTGTAACAAAAACCTGTGACACGTTTGGGTGGTCAGGGGCAGCATGACACACACCAAACTGTGAGAATGGTAAATACTATGGCAGGCAATTTAATAGAAAATAAATGTATATTTTGTAACAAATACAGTGAATGCAAATAGCCCTGCTGCCCTACAGAGCAGCCATTCTGCTCCACAAATTCCTTTGATGTTACAGTTTACTTCCTTTCCTGGAAATGCTCTGGTTTACACTGCAGTTCTGACAATGCTCATCATTCACTTCCACTAAATGAATGTTATGTAAAGCAGAGAAATCAATCAGAGGTGCAGACTGGATAGAAAGGCTGTTGGAAGGACTCCTTGCCTTTGGGATTATATTCTTGAATAATGTAATTGCAAAAAAAAAAAAAGGGCAATTACACATCTGTAAAAATACCAGATTATTTACTAGAATCCTAGCAAAGGAACATCTCTTTGATAGTTTGAGTTTTCACATTGCACAGTCTTCACAGGGTTAAGTGGGAATGTAATGCTGTGGGGATGCTGTTAAATTGCCTCTTTGTTTACAAGTCACTTTGGTTAATGGCATGAAGAGACTCCATTTGCTTTCGCAAAAAAAACGGAAAGATAAAAAGACAACAAAAACCTATTTGTCTAACAACATCTCCCCGAACAGTAGTAAAGATTGTACTAGATTATTAAATAATAGATGAAAAACAAACATTTTTAAAGTGTACTTCACAATGGGTGGAAAAAAAGTCATACTAGGCAGCATCTTTTCTTCCTTTATTTGAGGCTCATGTGAATTGTGCCTTTAAATCCCAAGAACTTCAAGCAGTAAGCGATCTCAAGTCCCAGGTTGACACAGGTATACCCAAAGGTCTTAGATTTCGTGATAGCATTTTCACTCATTCACCTCATACTAACCTCTAAAATTTGTACGTGAGCTCATTTATCAAAACTGCCATCAGATGGAACGTGGCAGATTTACAGTGAGAGACAGAGTGACTTCATAAGAAAGATAACTGTCTGTAGACAGCATTATTTATTTGTTAATCATTAATGGCCCAGTTAGCATTTTGTAAAGCACACTGGAAGGAATTTCCTCTGCCTCAAGGACTAAAAAGGAAAAAAAAAAACAACCGACAAAAGATATATTAGATTTACTGGATGATTCAGAGGATGGTTGCATTTTAGAGCATGGCTTGCTCTGTTTCTTCCTTTCTTTCCATTTTTTGACATAGGTGCATGACCTTATGTTTACCTATATTAGCATTCACAGGCAGAACAGGAAGAGTATCCCTTCTTACTGCATAATACTTACCACTGTTTTTCAGGAAGAGCTACTTAAGTACATTCCTTTGGCTGTTTCCAGCCTCCCCTACATATGAATTCAAATTTTCAAATACGGGCACATACCACACAAATAGGAGTCCATCTCCTACATTTGCTTTCATTGAGACCATATGCTAATGAGACCATGCAATAATTAAAACACTGTATATAAATTGGAATACCACCAAAAAAGCCTCCAGTTCTGCTCCTTCTTTCCTACTGTAAATACGGCTGATGAGTGTGACCTGTTTCAGCATGTTTAAATAAATTGTTGCCATCGCTGATTTTTAGTTTTTCCCTCTCCCAGGGCTAAGGAAAAGTTGCAGTTCTCCATAGCCTTCACACCTCACCTTGCCAACTACTCTCAAACCACATACTAGAGACATGAGTGTTGTGTTATCCTCACAAAGTCAGCAGACGTTGGCTGTGTTGGATCCCAGGCAATCGATATTTGCTGTGTTGGTCCAGTGCAGTGTTGAAGGGAACATAAAAGGACCAAGATTCTCGGTGCATCTGCTATCATATGCAGTCAACCTTAAATGCGGCCCTCACCCAACTCCATCGCATACACCATTACGTTATAGACTGTACTGTAGAGTTGATTACACATTATGATACTTATTTATAAAAGGCAGAATTGATTTTGCCTTTCTGTCCGGCCCTCTATCCACCTATAGGCAGCAGAGCTCTCTGGAAGGCGTGCAGGCAGAGTAAGACATTAAACCAGGAAAAGCTGCAGTTCGTTAAGCTGAGCTACAACTAAGCCTTGATGAATTGTCTCAAGGCTATTACACAGCCCATAACAAAAGCTATTTAACTCTATACTGTTCAAAAGCACATATGGTTTCCTTTGCTTATACTACATGAATAATTGTTTTGTTAGTGGAGAAAAGTCTGAAATAAACTCAAACCTCTGTAGTACATCTTTAAAGGATCATCTTCTTTGACTTGTGGTGGTGATTTTTAGGAGAATTTGCCACATGAGGTATAACAAACCACTTTCCAGTACAACTCACAGACATTCAGTCTCTTCCTACTTCAACACCTACTTCTCGAGCAGCATAGTCAGCATTGCTTTTTGAACCTGTTGCAATACCTTTTCCAGACGTTAAAGCTGCTTTTTTTTACGAGAGCACCATAAAAGACTACAAAACAGCTATAAAATAGGCCTCTGCCAAGGACTCTCCTCTTCACAGTAAAAAACAACCATTAAGTTCTTGAATACAGCTGGTGCTATTTCAGGTATTACCTGAAAAGAAGTACAGCTACAAACTGGAAAAGTAAAATCCTGACCTAGTTTGTTTCTAAGAATATTGCTAGTGACTTCAATGGGACCAGTATTTCTTCTTAGTAGAAAAGAAAGTCTTTTGATTGCAGGAAGAACATGTTTATCCTAACATCTGCTTACCTGAAGAAACATGATATATTTAGCTGTTCCTGGTTGCTCCATCAGTTCACCATCGGAAAGCAGGATATACTAGTTAAGCCTGGCTACACCATTACATTTGGTAACTTTATCTTTTGTACTAGAAGACACTAAAAGTACTGAGGTAGAAGTACATCCTTCTACCTGCTCAAGATTACTTCCATATCCTGCAGTAATTACCCAATCTCTTATAAACTAGCTTGGCACTTCTGCGAATATGTTACATCATCAGTGTGTCAGTGCATAATATTGAAATTCACCATGTTTTGGTCGTATGGTTATCTCTGCTACTTTAATTAAGTAGCAATTATGATGAAGGATTTTTTTTTCTTCACATACTGTTTTAATATTCACTTCTGATGGGATTATTCTTTGGGAAACAAGCCATCTTGTATCAGTATGACTTTATTGTGTGGACAATTCTGAATCATCAGGGCTCTTGTGAATATGATCGTAGATGTCTGTAATTCTTTTTCCTTGTTTATATGTTGTATTGAATTCGTCAGTTTTGGTCAGCATGACAATGATCAGATCTCTAAGGCTCTTTGGACTTGAACATGACATACAGTGGGACAGGCAACAGAAAAGATCTCTCTTGGTTTCTTCCTCCTGAGGCCACTTCCTTGCCTCATGACAAATTAATTAGGAATGGGAGATAGTAGAACTAGAAAGAATTTGGGGAATGCTGAATTTTTGTCTGTTACAAAGACATTCTCAGTTTGTACTAGTGGTGTATTGTCCCTTGCTCTCACTTGCTATTTTTATCCATGCTGACATCCAGGTCAAACTGCCAGATAACTCCTGTTGTCTTTCCTCACTTTCTTATTTCTTGTCTTTCCCCCGAAGGTCTCTGCTGCTCTGCTCTACAGAATTCATCTTCCAATAGCTTTCCTCTGATGTTTGTAGTGGTACTATATTTTTTCTCCTTTGTATTTATTGAACTAGAAGATTCAGCTCATCTGGTTTGCCATGTAGCATTAGGTATCTAGTATAAACCAGTTGCCAAGGCTCCTTCTGTGGTCAACGGAGAGAGATAATTACCTCCAGAGGCTGATTCATCCTGTCCAAAGATAAAGCCAGAATTAACTTGCCTAAATGTAGGTGCTTCTACCAGTAAAGATGCCTTCAGATCTCCAAGGGTACATCTGCAGTAGTATGTAATTTGTGTCGGGAGTACACTTTTGAAGCAAATCTTCTGGTTGTCTATACGCGCTGTGATTTGGTTCACATTTCAGAGTACATGAACTGGATTCCTTTCAGATGAAACTAAAAAGAAACTTGATCTTTAAGAGTGCATTTAATTGCCTCCAACCCCTGAACCCCTCAACTCAGTTCATGAAACCAGATTTGAGTTAAAACCAGCCTGAATTCTTTCAGCCTGAACTAAACCATGTCCATATCTAAATTACCTATATCAGTAGACTGCAGAGTGAAACACTTGGTGCTGATGACCCAGCATCCACAGCTACTAGGTCTTTTCAGGTGCCATGGGCTGCATGACTGTGAATGGCTTGTAGTGCATTAGGTGAGCTCTTGCTCTGTGTCTTCTGGTTTAAATTCAAGTGAAAGAAGCTTTCAAGCTGGGAGAATGCTCAGCGTGTAAATGAAGGTAACTGAGAGATTCACCTGAAAAGTGACCTCCTGATCTGAGCCAAAGCACTACTGTACTAGTACTGGTAGCCCAAGACATCTCCATGAACACGGCAGATATGAAACAGAACCTGTCAAAACCAGTGCCCTTCTTGTCTGGCAGCCGGAAGCCATCTGGGAGATGCCATAGCACCTAGAATGTCACTAAGAGCATGTGGTTAGGTCCCCAGTCCCACCAGAAGATAGGTAAGATAAATTATTCTGTATTATACAGTGCCTCTCCCTTGAATAGAGAAGAATCCTACACAATTAGCTGTGTAATTTTTAGATGGCTGAAGTCACATGATATGAAGCCCATTCTTTGTCAGAAATTAATTGCCTGAGTCAAAGAGAGCAACTTAAATGACAGAAATTACCATAGGAGACTTTAGGCATTTATATATTCCCCCAAAAAATTCTTACATAAGTGTCTTCTGCTCCTGTGAATGCCCAGAGGCACCACCACTGTATCTGCGCTGAGTACATAAGTACTTATCTACTGCCCAAGGCCATCTAGGTTTCACAAGACAGGCACCCCAAACCTGTGTCTGTTAAGGACCACATACTCCGAGCACATCTAACAGACTGACAGCATGGTATGCAACACAAACTAGCAGCCATAGCTGCTGCCATTCAAACCATAGTCAGAGGATGACTCCCTTTTGTATCTGTCCCTACATGTGTACAAGAAGTTTGGGCAGCACCCCACAAAGGATGAATTGCAAAATTGCCGTTTTAATACTCTGTTTTCCTGTCACTGTCACCCTACACACAAATTACTTGAAAATCATGATTGTGCTGCCCGAAAAGCTCTGCAGATCTACAAATCTTAGGGATACAAAAAGGAGGGAGGAGTAAGCACTTTAGAAGTCAGGTGGCCTACAATGCACTTTGTTTGTCTCATATACTCCCCTTTGCTCAAGCTGTTATATTGAGGACCATCTTGAATGTAATGTATGCACAATAAAAACCCAAACAAACCCATATGTCCTGTCCCCAAACACAATGAAGCAGCACATTGGTAAATACCCATTTTGAAATGCCTTTCACAATAAGGTACAAACTACATACCTTGCAAGAGTTGCAATTCAGAATAGGTTTGCAGTGTTTCCAAAAGACATTAAGGCTATTACCGTCAGTAACTACTTTCTATATTCCCATAAAAAATGTTTCAGGAGATTTTTTGAGGGCTTTGTTAATACAAGAAACTTTATTCGTCAAAGTGCTTTAAACCGACAGATTGCTAACACAAATCCATTATATTCAAATCTTAAGTAAAATAATATACTGTCTAACAAATAATTACAATTAAAAGATAATACATTGTTAAATAAGAGAAGCCACATTACCAGGTTTTTACTTCCTAAAGACATGGAGGAGTATCCAGTGAGATTCCTGGAGAGGCTCTGATCCTGATATCTAGCTCCAGTGGTGATAACGGGGAACTGGGGCATTAACAGGCTCTGCGAAGTCTTAAATGCAGAGCTACAAAGAAAATCTGGAGAAGAACAGGAGGTTGAGTCAGGGTTTCTGGGAAGTATTCTGAACCTTCTTTCACTCTGAATAAACCATCTGAAGAATATTTTTTCCACATATGTTTAAAATTGTCTATAATTGATACCAGAGAACTCTGATTACAATAAACTATTTCTGTTGGGTGCAAATACTTGGCAAAGAGGGAGGATTTAAGTTAGCTCAGGAATCATTACTTTATTGACTTTTAGCTACAGTATTAAGCTCCACTGCTTTACTGAGTGACTTTTTTTTTAATTATTTTTCAAATTTGCAATACACTTCAGGCCTATAAGCTGTTTTTTGTTTTTTTTTTTTTATAGCAGGTAACAAATTAGAATGAATTTTAAAATGTTATACTATTTCCATGCTCCACCCACTTGAAGCAAAACCAAAGGGATCCTTCATTGACTGTCTGCAGAGTTTCCAAAATTAGGCACTTGCCCTTGATTTTAAGACAGATTCTAAGGCATGCATAGTTGATTTGCCAGTACTTAGCTCAATCGTCCTGGCTAGTGATCAAGATCATTGAAATTGTGTAAGGTTGTACTTTCTAAACCTGCCCTTTAATGATGAGGTGCGGTTATTGCTGAGTAATGAAGCAGTGGCCAGTGGAAAATGCTGGAGGAGCCACAACTGTATTTCTCACAGGAAGCTTTTGTTGCATCGCTTCACTCTCACTCAGTCAGTGAGAACTGCTCCAACTGCCTGTTTGTGCATTTATTCCACAACTGCCACTGTTATTCATCTGCAATTCATTCATAACTAATCTGTAAATCCCAAACCCCTTTTCCTTCTGGTCTGTCTATATGACTTCCCAAATGGACACGCATGATTAGACCTAGTGGTAAGGCAGGCAGGTTATACACTGTACATTTTACAAGGGTTTTAGTGCTTAAAAAGCATTAACATGCGCAGCTCACGCCGCAGATACGTGTTAATGTCACTTTTGCCATTGGTGTTAATTTGGCCATTTTACTGTTCCTTGTGTCTTCTTTCCCATAGTTAAAGCTTTCCTATCAAGGCTTCTTTTAAATTATATTAAAAACTGTTTAGGAGACAAATATTGTTTCCCTTTAGCTTTTACTGATTCTAGTCCATTGCAAAGCTGAAGAGGGAATAGGCAGAGCCCTGGGACACAGGGGAGGTGGCCTCTTTCCCAAGATGTCCCTGCAGCCTGCCCTGGGACATTCCACAAGCTGGCACCACCATGCTTTTAGTTCCTCCTCTCATTCCCAACATGTCCTAGCTGTGTGGGGAAGAAGTCACCTCTCTCTAGCTTCCATGGTTGGCTGACCCCAACTCTAGTCCTTGCTGGAAGACAGGTCACAGGCGGTTGCTCTGAACAGCACTGTGTAGTGCTACTGGCTATGGCAAGAGCAGCATCACTCCAATACCCACAACATAAAAGCTGACACAAGGGAGGATGCCAAATAAACCTCCTGTGTAGGACAGAAGTAAACATGTTTAAAAAACCACTACGCTGTAATCCAGGGCTACTTATTTGCCTCTTTTACTGAGAGCAGCACAACAGTAGTCATGTCTGTCCTCGTTGTACAAGTGTTTGTGTGTTGTGTACTTGGTTGCTAAGATGATCGAAGCAATCAGTGCCATGTAGCACTGAGGAGGACATCAATGGTACTGTAGAGGTGTTAGAAGACAGGTGGGGTTGATTCTGCCTTCTTTCAAATAGGGTCTGTCTTCAGAGCAGGACAGATTTTTTACCTGCTGGAGCACCTGTCTAGAAGCATTTAAAGTCCCATTGCAAGACGTAGCATGCGTGTTTAGTGCAGATAATAAAGAGGAGAGGAGGGGCAAGGGAGCAGACATAGAGATGGGTAAGGAGTACCTTTTCAAAAGGTACTTTACTCCTTCAGTTATATATGGATGAGTTTTGCTTTTACTAAGTAGCTGAATGGGTTTGAGAGAGTAACTAGAGGAGCAGATTGAATGCTGTAAGAGCTGATCTTGTTGGACACCGTCTTCATCCTCTGAAAGTTTGCTGCAGACTGAAGGAACACTCTTCTGGTGGAAAAGCTGTTGACTTTTTAATTTGTTTATGGTTTTGTTTAGACTGGCCACAGTACACAGAACTGGAAGACAACTTCTGGGTTTATGGAAGCCACATTTATGCTGATTGGAAGTGTAACTCTTTGCTTGTTGTTGTTCTTGGTTTCAGCAAAAGCCTTGGAGGCTGTAATTAGACTAATTCACATTTTTAAACAGTAATAGTGAATTGGGCTTATTTTCAGCTTGGCACCTGTCTTTACAGATGCCTGAAGACTCATTTCTCAGGTGTATTCTAGAAATGCCATCGGGGTATTTTCAGGGCTGGTGAATTGGTCTGTTCTGATGTTGTGTGGTATTGTGAGGAAAACAGCAACCGGCTAGCTTGCAACAGAGTTGGCTTTGAGTACTGGCTCTGCCACTGGCTTCTTTGGTGGCTGTGGAGAGTCACTTGATGACACTGTGACTCCATGTTCCCACATTTAAAACAGGGGTGATGTTTCCTTTGTAATATGCTTTGAGATCCACTTTAGACCACAGCAAAATTACTAATAGTAGTCATATATATATATTACTCTTTTAAAGCCATAGGAAACTATCTGTGAATCTGACATAGTCCCTGCAACCAGTGGAGGTCCCTAAAATCCTTCAGAATTAGTAGCTGGGGGAGAGTGGCTGTTGTGCAGACATGCCCACGCTCCAAAGATGTGACTGCAATTTCCATAGGTATGTCCACGGTGGCTCTGAGCTCTGGCCTTGCTAACAGGGACCCCACGGTAGCGTGGAGCTCAGCGTGTGCTGCGGGCTGCACCCAAGCAGCTCAGTAGACGCCGGGGTGATGAGCCCAGGCTGAGCTCCACGCTGTTGCAGTGACGCTGTTGCCAGTATCTCCCCTAGTTAATTTAAAGCTAGCTCAAGTACGTCTGCACGAGCTGCGGTTAGGCTGTGACTGCGGTATAAAAATACACCCTACAGGAGACCACAGGCAGCCGGAGCTTCAGAGAAAGCATCTTAGTTACATTTGCAATCAAGCACGGGCTGCTGGCATCGTTTCAAATTTACCTTACCTTTGGCTCATCATTCTTCATACTCTGTAAATATAGCCTTGCTCTCAAAGTAGGGGAAGGTTTTGTTTATCCTCTTCACCTGTCATGAATGGTGTTCTAGACTAGGGCGTGCTTAAAATAGGAATTTAAATGCCTCAATTTTCATTTTAGTTGCCACTTTATGCGTACATAACTCTCACCTACCTTTTTTCCCATCCAAAATGTGGAGGGAGCTTTAACATCGTGACAATAATGCTGAGAAGCAGGTAGTTATTGCTCTGGTTTTAGAGAGAGAGAGAAATCGAGGCAGAGGCAAAGTGATCCGCCATGGACTGAACAGGGAGTCAAGGTGGGAGAAAGAACTGTCTCTACGCGTTTATTTTTCCCTAGGGGAACCATTGGTGTTTGGACCACACGGACTCAATCAGTTACTCAATCAGTAACTCACCAACTACCAATTGCATACTAATCCATTTTTTGCCAGGTGCACTGTTTTTGTACACCTTGTACTAATGTTTATAAGAGAAGCCTTAAGTACACTTTAAAATGATGCAGCAAATTAATAATATACTAAATAATTCAGTACTATACAAATTGTATGGAACAAGTATCCTCCTAGGATGTATCAGATAAATAAAACATGGGTTAGAAGTGACTCTGAATGATGGTATTGTAGGAAAGGCATCTCAAAAAATAAAGGAGTAATGATCACATCCTTTTCTGATTTATAGTCTTCCTTTCTTAATATATTTAAAATATTTGGCTCCAAATTCTAATGCTTATGGGAAAGATATACATTGAAAAGATCTGGTTTAAAGTCTCATTAGCTATGCTAAGTGTCAATTCATTTGGCAAAATATTCTCCCAGAAAACAGCTTGTGCCAGTTCAACGCTATTTGATGGCTGATTCCTCAAAGATCTATTCTGAGTATAGAAAGGAGCCACATGATTCATTCAGCTTGTGCATATCTATTTTATCTCGATAGAAGGATTATATATGGAGAGATAAAGGTTTGTTAAACAAAGTATCATTAATCACTCTGTCCGGAAATGTAGACTTTGCAGGAGCTTGCTGTAATTTGCATCACTTTTGCTATGCCTTGCCAGTGCTGCTAGTCAGAAATAACAAACCTGTATTTATGAAAAGGACAGGTTTAAGATGAAAATAATTCTATCCAAAAACTGTGAGAATGGTACAGAATCCTGTCGCCTGCACTCGTTCGACGGGAGAACACTGTATTTGTAATAAATTCCTTTTGCTCTGGATGAGTTCTGCATTTTCAATGAGGTTAACTTGGCAACATTCTAGTTGATTTTAATAAAAATAGCTGCTTTGAGGACAGGGAGCTGAGGTTGCCAAATTTACAGCTGCCTTGCACAATTACTCTTACACCTCCTTCAGGGCTACTTAGAACCAGTAAGCAAATTAAGTGTATCGATTGCAATTTTGTTGGACTAACCCTTTTTTCTTAAGGAATAAACTTGATTCCTTTCAGTATGTGTCTGCTCAGAGTGATCTCTTTTCTTTTCAGCCATAACACAAAGACAACATCATGGCTGGATCCACGACTTGCGAAAAAGGCTAAACCTCCAGAAGAGTGCAAAGAAAATGGTAGGTTATTAAGTTTTCCTTGCTGCTCAGAGGGGATTTGCCTTTGTGTGTGTGTCTCTCTCTCAGTTCTTACAGAAATCAGGCATTTGGGGGAATGATGAAAGGTGTTTAATTGCTGCTTTGGTTAGAAGCCATAAGTGATACCAGTTCTCAGTGTGCCATGTGTTTCTGCTTTTTATTCCCCTTTCTGATGCTATCCAAAGCTGAGGATCACAAGTGTGTTTTCTGCCTGTTGTGTGTGTGACTCCGGGACTGACCCTCTCCCTCATCTCCTACAGAGAACTTTGGTCTGCAGAACAGAATCCCTTTTCAGATTCTGAGCTTTTAATCTACAGGCGATTCAATGCATAAGGGAAACTAGCAGCACCGTGGGAATATGAATATTGTTTGATTGGTATTTAAAGGTACAGTGCTATGCTATTTAGTAGCCAATTTAAACAAAATAGTGTCTGATAAAACAGGATGTGGGAGGGAGAAAAGAGATCAGTGTCTGTCAGAGTTCAAGACTGCATTTGGGGGGTACTGCATTGTTAATGGTTTAAAATTTAAAGCGTAAATGCTGTTGAGGATGCTTAAAGGAGCTGTGGCTGTTGTGCAGGAGAAATGACTATATTGACAGACTCAGAGATATGGAACAATACAGATTTTATCGAGCTACCTTATATGCATTCAGTATCATTTCCATTTTTTCTCTGGTAAAGTTTCAGTAATCAAAATCATTTAATAAAGCCAAAGTAAAAATGTATTGTAATAGATCTTTTTCTGTGGAGGGCTTCTTTCATTGTTTTATAGTTCAGTGTCAGTTCAATTAGCCAGTTAAGAAGTAATGATTTCTAAAGACTGCTACTTATTTTATTACTGTGAGATACAGAGGATTAAAGGCATGCATGCTATGTGCATTAATTCAAAGCATTTTAAAATATTTTAAATGTATTAATAGGTTTTCATGTGGCATCTGATTTATTTTAAATTTTCCAAAATACATTAATTTGGTTAATGTAAATACTATTAACAGAGAGAAAACTCAGTGCCGTTTTGGGCTGATAAAGAGGTCACTGAGGAGTTGCTGGCTGTATGAAATGCAGGGTCAGTGGTTTGGTAAAGAATGGTCCTGGGTTTTTTCTAAATGGCTTCATTTTGAAAGATTGCTATATTCCAAAAATCACGTCCTTATTTCAGCAGTAATTCTGACGTTTTCTTCTGACATCAGAAATTACATGTCTGAGTGATTTTGTGATGCTTATTCTAGCACTGACAACACTAGCTCCCAGAGTAAATTCTACAGTGAATATAACAGAAGTGGTACTGAAACAAAAAAAAGGGCACAGGAGTTTTGCATTATAAATCTGTCATGTTAATTATATGCAGCTATATCGTTGCCTGGTCCTTAAGGAATATTAGTGGAAAAAGCAGAAGAAAAATCCACCAATATCTGTGGAGTGACATATCACAGAGTTACTTGGAGTAAATGTGTGTTGCTTTTTATTTTTTTTTTCCTGTTAACTGTTGTATACTGAGATTACAACAAACATCAAAATATTAAAAAAAATGCGAAAGTGTCTGAAACAATTTAAAATGAAGATCAGTGCATTAAATAAACAGCATTATTTTGTAGTTATTTGACTACAGGATTATTGAATTACTATAGTATGCTCGGTCATGTTGTTCTTTTAAGAGTTGCTCTGCTCATTAATGCAAAGTACTTGAAGTGAGGCATAAAAGACTTTAGGGAGAGATCTTCTGTTCTTACAGAGATTGGTCTTGCAACATCGTCTCTCTACCTAAGCTTCTTCAGTTGTTCAGAAATGTTTTTTTGTTTTGGTTTGGTTTCTAATCCAATACCTGCAGAAGAAAAGATTCTTAAAAAATCACTAATACACCTTAAAATGACTGTACCTTACCATTGAGGTCCAACACCAGGGACTTTATTATAGCACATGGGGATTTGGAATTTTTCTTTAGATTTAATGTCAGATCAAGGATTAATTTCGCATCTTTTAGCTATGGCTTGGTAGATTTTTTTTTATGCCAAACATCTTTTCTGTTACACTTTATGATTTATTCTGGCACATTTTACTCAGAGATACAAAATTTTAGAAAGACATCAGTGTTTAGATAGGAAATGATACTTACCTTGCTTCTTTATCGCTATCTGCATAACTTGTGTTTTTCATTGACATTCATTTTGTCACATCTGAAACTTGTATTGATTCTCTGAGATACATTATGATGTCCTTATCACCTATCAGATTCTGCTATCAGGTTTTCATTCTGAACAACCCAACTTTTGTGTTCTCCTTTCAGTGCAAATCCTGCCAAATCCTCCTTCTTCATTCTGCCACCAGCATGCACTTTCCACACCAGACAACGTCCAAGCACCATACAATATTTGAGTCCTGATGTCCTGGGCTAGTGATATTGGGGGCCCCCTCAGCTCCAGGCATTTCCTCTCTTCCACTTTCAGCTCTTCAGTAGTCCTTTGCCAAATATGATTTCTTCATTTTCTGTGGCTTCTGTATCTGCAAATCCCAGTGCTTGCTCATTTCTCTTTGTAAAATCTCAACCAACCTTCCAGCACATCCCTCCTCTTGGAAAAATTTTCACATGCCTTTGCCAAGAGACTGACAAGCTCTACCAAGTCAAGATTTCTTTGCCTGCGTGCTGTGGACTCTTTCTGTTTTCCTTTAATGACACCCACTGCTCTAAACCCCTTTGTAGGTCAGGAGGTTTTAAGGGCTGATCTTTATTTCTGACTCTGTCATGGAACTTCTGTGCAAGTTTCAGCAAATTACTTCGACTTTTCCTCTGTCAGATCTACTTAGATGGCAGGTCTTTGAAGCAAGAAATGCCTCTTACTCTCTATTTGTGTGGTGCCTATCTGAGTTTCATAATAGCAACAGGCAGAAATAGCTAGTGAATCTTCAATAAGATTCACACATTTCTGATTTCCACCAGAAAATCTTGACTTTATTAAAAATAATTGTATATTCTTTCCTGAAAATATGATTTAAATATTTGGGTTTTCTGAATTGGAATACTTCTTTTAAATTATTCATTTGGGCTTTTTTTCCCATCAAAATTGGTTAACCATTTTTTATCTATAGAGTGCTACAGAAGTTATAGTTCTGCCCCCTTGGTTTCTGTGAGCTAGATTCCCTGGTTGCTACTTTTTCTGTAAAGTCATATTATATAGCAGACTCACAGGATTTGTATGATTACAGATGTATTATGTGAGTGGTCTACTAACAGGGTCTGTTCTTTAGGAGAAAATATGGAAAAGAATGACAAGTCCCATAAGGCAGTAAAAAATGTAGTTTAATATTAAAAGGCAGTTCAGCCTTAATGACATGAAATAGGGTTTAGAGAATTCATTTTTGGTTAAGAAATGTAGTAATTAATTTTTTCAAATTCTTTAATTCATTTTAGGAAACTTTCCATTCTGGAGAAAAGTGAACATTTATTTCTTTTTCCAATTTGGGTATTAAACAGCTGTTGAAATTTCCTGGGATTAGATATGTCAAATTTCACTTATTTCATTTCTACAGATTTCAGTTGTTTCATTTCTACAAATTTCACTTATTTCATTACTAATCCATCCCAATCAGTAGTCTCCATCACTCTTAACCCTTCCTTTCTTTTTATGTGAACCTCCTTTCTCCTATCTCTTAGTTTTCAAATACAAGTAGGCTTAAGACTATAAATAAAGCTCTGATTTCACCTAGCATTCATCTGTCATCTGTCTTTCCATCTCCTCTACACCCACCAACTTGACTGCAAAATATAGATGCTTATTTAGCTGAATTGCCTTTAAACTTCATTGACGGTGAATGTCAGCTCTATTTTGACAATTAGAGGGCACAGATATCTGATTCACATGTAAATACCTGTATGCAGGCAGACTAATACATTTAGGTGTCTTCATCTAGAACCGAACCCCACCCTCCTGTCGTGTTTTGTCGGGTTATCCTTTTCCCTGTTCCTGTAGTCACAGGCGACACTTTTCAGCGAGCTCACTGCCACTTCAGCACTCTTCTTCGTGCCAACGACATGCACATCTACCCTTGTCCTCTTCATCTTTCTCTCCTAGTTGAGCCCCCTATTTCATGCTACATATGACGTCTCCCATTGGACATCTCCCATCTTGAGTCCTCCAAGCAAATTCCCTTTTGCCAATGACAGGACTTTCCACCTCCACACATCCTTGCCCTGCCACTTCATGGCGTATAGGACTTCTGCCTTTTCCTTTTCACCCAGACAGCAGAGTTCCTTCTCAGGCTCTTGTGTGGCGCGTCCAGTGTGCACATGGTGTCACAAATTCAGGATTCGGCTCCCTTTCCTTCTTTGATCATCTTGATCAATCATCTCTAAGCATTTCAGAATTTCTCAAAAAAAAACCCAAAAAAACCCCAAAAAACTGTAGATTTGTTGCTAGAACTGAATTTTTAAACCTACATATATTTATGTATTTAATATGATTCATGCCAGAAAACAAACAAACAAACAAAACAGAAGGCAAATATTAAATTCAGAATCACAAGGGCAATCAGTGATTAGGCTATGTGTAATCTCAAGGGTATAACTATCCCAGGAAATCAATAATCTTTCACATGAGTAAATAGGCCCACTTTTCCGTACTGTTTTCTGAAACTTTATGCAGTGCATATTTATCTGGACATGTCTCTTGTGAGACACAGGAGTACCTTTGTTCACTGCATTTTCAGTTTGGAAACCTCTTTAAATGTTGCTGAGATATAAGGAAAAAAAAAAGTTTTCAAACCATTTTGTGTTTTTGTGTTGTATTTTGTGAGTGCTTTAATGCTGAAAAATGCATTTTTTTATTTATTTTTTTTTTTAAATCTCACCATTTAACATACGGTCCCTCTTCATGTTCAGTCTAAGCTGCTGCCTCACCATTTTTACATGCCCCTGTACTAACCCTAGAAATGACTGAAGCCCAGCAATTAGTCTGCAGTCTTGACTATTTTGCTTGTTTCCAGCAGATATTCCTCCTCCCTAAACCATCTAACTGGTAGAAATTAGATTCAGACTTCCAGTGACAGAGGAAAGTTTATATGGGTTCCTGTATTGCTTTATTTTCACAAGTGTAAACAGGAATCCAAATCAAATATTTTCTCAAATTTCACCAGACTTTGTTAAAATTAATAACTTTTCATAGTATCTTTAGTTTGTTTGATTGTTGGCATGAAAGAAATAAAATCTAGGACTGTCATTCTCATCTTGCTTACATTTAATACATTTTGAATTTCTGCTTAAGAGTTCAAACCATGTAATGAACCATTGCATATATCCATTTTAACTTCAGCTGCCAGCAAATAAATCCTATTCAAAGAGATCCTGTAGATTTATGAGGTTTATTATTATTATTATGCATAAAATTCAACCTACTCTACTGCATTAAAACCCAAGATTTTAAGTTAATTGTTCTTTTTTTGTATTTGCTATCTGACACTTCTTTTCTTCCTTGGAGAAGATTATTTATATGGAGTAAAAATAATGAAAAGAAAGAATGAGTAATTGGCATTATCATTAATGTCCATAATTCCTGTTTCATGATGAGCATCTTGAAAGTCTGCTTTTGTTTGAAATGGGGTTTTTATTATTATTTATAAATAATTTTTCTTTTCACTTGTAAAGATTTTGCAACAGAACATATAAAATGAGTAAAAAATGGTCTCAAAACTGGAGCGTTTGGTTTCTTGCTTTAATTCATACTGAATACCTATTGATATCTTTTTCACCCAAAAAATAGATATGACTCAAACTGCTTTATGACACAAGCATTTTTTTCAGTACTTTTAGCCACACTTTTTCTTATTTACACAGAATTTTTCAGCATTTCTGTCACGATCAAACTGTAGAATGTCTGTCTGTATACACCTCCTTCCTTTTAGTAAGTGCAAGCTGCTCTATAGTTAAGCATATGCATGACTCTATCCAACATTGCAACTTAAAGTAAATCACAAACATAATAAGAAATAATTTGTCATTGTTTACCTAATTCTCCACTATGCTGTAGTAAGACATATCAACCCTTCATACTTTTGTTTCCTAGATGCATTTGGGCACGGGCATGCTGGTTTTATGGGTAAAGCATCACTTCTTGATTCCCTTACACATATTTTCACTGGAAACCAAGTAGTGTACTTTTATCTTATATGGATATCATTTATGTGTGGCAATGCCCACTAGTGGCAACTTGTAGCAGACAAATACTTATCTACAAATGGGTTTTCATTTGATTGATGTAGTAGTAGCCTTGAGTTTGAAACCAAATCTTTCAGTGGTGGAGGATACAAAGGGGTGTGGGATTATTTTGGCTGATTGGGATGAATCCATATCAGAGATTTAGATGTGAAACGTGGACGGAGCAGTGCTGCAGCTGTACATGGATAGAGGAGAGCATGGAATGAGGAGGAAACACCCTACACTGTTGAGTGGACAAAGCATTAGCAGGACATCTTGCAACTCCAGATCAAGCCCTTTTTCTGTTGAACGATGGATGCCAGTATGAACTGGGAGAGAAGGCTAGCTTTTGGGTTTTGTCTAGTGCTGTGCGACCCTGTGTCTCTGAACATGGTATTCTGCTCATTGCTTCTGATGCATTTTTCTCTCAGTGGTTTGTAAAAGCCTTTTTTTTTTTTTCTTTTTAAGTTGTCTCTGCAAACCAGATCAGCTTATGCAGGCCAGACAAGTACCTGCTGAGCTCAGGGTATAACATTATCTGATGCAGGGGCAAAGTATGTCTCAAATAAATTTAGTTGAAAACTAACAATAGATTCATACTTTAACAGAAGGAAATGGTGAACAGACAATATGAACTCATAAAGTTCATTTCCCCAGGAAACCAAAGTAGAAAGAGACATCATCTTCAGAAAAGTAGTTTTTTTCTTGATCAAAACAAGAACTCCTAAAATTATATGTCATGATTGATATCTAATGCTAAGTGCTAGTTACATTGTGTGTTAAATGGTACCATTTGTTCCACTATAGTCAAGGGTCTACCAGCATTATTATTTTAAACCTTGTTTCCAGGGAATTATATTTGCTATTGGAAATATGTTGAGAAGAATCTCTTTTTTAGATTGTGTACCAGCATAGATAGTTCTTTTCTTCAAGTGCTGGAATGTTGTTAGTTATTAAATAGGTCATCATCTAAAATAATGCTTTTATATAGAATGAGACATGACTATATACAAAGAGACCTTTGCTTATTTTATTAGAAGTTCATATGTGCTTTTTTTCAGGCAAGCTGTCTTGGAGAATTTTAGCTTAATGTTAATTTATAACATATGACTAAGCCACAGATAAATAAAGGCCACAGAAGTGTCTGTCTGTAATACAGTTTTCAGTCCATGGTCCATAGTAGTCATGCAGTTCATAAAAAATTAGTTAGTCTATGTTAACTTTCGTTATTCCTGTTGGCCTCAGTTAATAAAAAATAGCTGCCAATCACATTGAAAAAAAATTCCGTCTATCCACCTGTCCATCTCACGTGAAATTTCAGAAGTATTTAAAGTGGGTTTAACTCTTCATGGAAGCAATTTAGAGGCTGGAGTCTAAATGCTAGTTAATATTTTCCATGAAAAATACAGAACCGTTATGTCTCAATATGGACAAGTTAAATGATTTCAAATGGGAGAGCGAGCGTTGTGCCCCATCACGATGGACAGGAGGTGACTGAGGAGGTGCTTGCTCTGTGAAGCAAAAAGCAAAGAATCTCCCATCATAGCTGACGTGGGCACCTACCAGCTACTTGCTGCAACATCTGGTATGTGGTGACCCAGTGCCTGAAAGGGAATCCAGATCCCCGTGTTAGGAATTTATTTGTGCGTAAGGAATCGAGTACAAAATGACAAGCCAGAAAGGCTGCACAGTAAAGAGGGAGATAGCTGAAGACAGAAAAGAGGAAAGGTTAATCACAAACTTACATCTCGAATCTTGATCCTATCCAGGGCTTAGCAAAATATTCAAGGCTCTGCAGTATCGCATCTATCTAAAAGCCAGAGTCTGGCCTCCTCTGCATCCTCTCTTGAGGATGCACCTTATACTTGTTTCTCAAAAAAATTTCTTTTATTTTAAAACACAACAACTTTCCCTATTACAGCCTGGAAAAGAAACTATCCTGCAAGTGAGAAAAACATGTTGAGTAAGGTCCTCTGCCAGGTGGGGTGCAGAATGTAATGTCGGATTAATCGATACAGAGAGAAAATATGAGAGCAACGTAGAGCACGGCATTGTCCCTAGACATTTTAAACCATCTCCTCTGGGACGATTTGAGTTGCTGTGCCAAGGACTGATGTTTTTTTTCCCAAGGGCAAGTAAGCAATGCTTACAGAGTTCAGCTGAGAGTGCCAGGCACACAAGTAATTTTGCTGCAAACTTTTGATACTGCTCTGCAAATGCTTTTCAGTTCAGACATCAAAACCCTTCCTGTTCCAGGCCTGAGTCACTTCTGAGCAGGGACTGCCCATCATGCACTCCTGCCTGGTGGCTTTGTGATAGGAACAAATGACTAGGAATTAGGAAATGGATTGACAGACTACCAAATTCATTTCCAGTTTTGACTTAAATCCAGGTGTTTCCAGATGATAAGAACACTGCACCTATAAACCACAGAGTTTTTACTTAGAACTCTCTTTTGCAGATTATTAACCCCATTTTTAAGTAGGATTTAATGCCATCAGTTTTGTAATGGAGCTGGCATTACTTGTAATAATATTGATCACAATGAATTTTTTCTGTCATTTAAGTATATATTGAACAAGCTTTTTTCAGCTTGCATTTTCAATTTTCAGTTAATTAAACAATAACAAAATCTCTTGAACTGTCATGACCTTTGGAAGGGCATTTTGTGCTGGCAACACCAGCTGGGCATTAATTGACAAAAAAACCTTTCAATGCCAAAGTCACAATAATGATAATAAAAATAAGAAAGGGGGTACCTCATTAGTGTTTCTTCCAGGTGATTCAGTTCTTCTCTGGACAACCTGGTTGCAATAACACAGCTTATAAGAGTAATTCTTCCTCATCCTTCGGTAAGATTCAGGACAAAATAGCTGTCCCAGTGTCCAAACCTTGGCTATCCATGCCTTGGCACCAGCCCTGGGCAACCTGCTGGTATCTTCCCCTGGGGGAACTCTTGAGTGCAGGGAGCTTCTTTGGAGCACACTTATCAGCGTGACAGAGAAGTCCTTTAAGCTATAATGTACTATTAAGTATTACTTTGCTTTCAGAACCGTTACAGTTTCTCACACTCACACATACAAATCCCTGTAGAGTGCTAACCTTAAATAGAGTTGGTAATTGCAAGGACGAGAATGAATAAAAGTATTAAAAAAATTTCTATTTTCTTTGATTGTTCAGCTAGCACTTGGCTGTCTTGCACTCGCTGCTCTCACTGCTCACCCAGATTGAGTGTTTAAATGGGGAGATGCCCGGGACCCCAAGGCATCCTGCGGCTGCCTGCTGACCCGCCGCACAGGCTGCAAGGATCCCTGCCTGGACAGGTATTGTCAGCCCGGTCATGACTCTTCCAGTGACTTGAGGATTTTAGAGGTTGCTAAATGCAGACTGAGGAAGCTACTAACTTGTCCCTTGGTCCTTGATGAGGAAAATCGCACATTTTCATTCTAATTAGTTCATGATGTTACAAAAAGAAATCACCTCAAGTTTCTGTGTTTTATGAAAGGGGGTCATGTAAACATACCTTTAATGTGGCTCTGAAACTTATTTGCTTGTAAAATGCTCTGAGATTCCCAGCTCAAAAAGTTTATAGAGATATGAAATATTATTTTTGATATATGGCCCTTTCCAGTTTGTCTGTATTATAACATGTATAAGAAATGCCCACTGTAAGGGATGCAGCATGTTCATCAGTAATGTGAGATATTATGAATAATACATTTTAAAATGGAAAAAAGGTTGTTATTTTGTAAAACTTCTTCAAATTAAAACTTAATTTCAGAATAAAATAAACGCATTCACCAGTGATGGACCCCAAAACTGAGCCAGCAAACTGGAACTAACAGGAGAGTACAGTTTAACCTACACTGCAACTGAAAGATGGTCCAAGGCTACATGACCACCACAAAATGGTGATGGTAACTTGAGTTTTGCCTGGCACTGCTGGAGCCCCTCACATCCAGTTTCTGATAGCACCCCTTTTTCATTTTACTACCAAGTTAACTGGCTAAACCTAAGCAGTTTTCAGCTGTAATGTGTAATGAAATTTAGAAAGGGAGGGAAAGAGGTTTTTTAAACCCATCAGGAGAAACAGGGCCAGAGTTTTACCAATGCACATCTTTAATGAGCTATAAATTGGATTCCACTCACCACTGAAGCGAGTAGCAAAATTCTCACTGACTGCGTGGGGCTGATTTTTGCCACTAAAGTGCAAGCATTGTGTGGTATGAGAATAGAGGTGGCCTGAAATATTCCTACAAGGACCATTGAAAGGAGTGATCCGATGTGGGAAATTCTGAAAGAAAATCTTTTCACATAGAAAAGAATTCACAACACCATGTTTAGCAAAGATCATACTCAAGGCCTTGATGCCAATAAAGAACAAAAGGTTGAAATTCCTTCTGAAATATTTAATCATAAGTAGAAATCAGAGTACACGATTTTTAATCCTATTCTCTCTTAGCTTTAATCCTTCAATCTTTGACTTCTAAATGGCAATGAAGCGTGATAGATTTAACAAAGAGAAGCTTGTGGAATTATATTCATTACAATATGTCCAGCTACCTTCATTTTTATTATTTCTCCTCCCTCTTGCTTTTTTATGAAAGCTCTTGTTTTTAACAGAGATAATTAATGAAAAAGGAATGGCAATCTTCTCCTTTTAGAAAATTAATTTTCATTATCGCCTCACTTTAAATTTCATTCAGAAGGTTAGCAATTTCATTTAATTTAGAAGTTAAAACCAATTTGGTGTTCTTTGATGGAAAGTTTACCTTGTTGTGCAGACTTGTTGGGTATTTTCTGGCAATCATTTCAGAGCACATTGCTACCAGAAATGTAACGACTTGCTAAAATCTCTAGTAACACTCATTATTTTTCAGATACTTTTAAAGGCAGTTTATTTGTCATTTTTTCAACATTGTTCTTTGCTATAATGCAATACATTTATAGACAAGTGAAGATGAAACTTTTCTGTACCTGAGCTTAACAAATACCGTTACCTCAGGGTTTCTTCTTAGTAAGGACTGAGTTCCTTGTACTCACTACTTGCTGGCTTTCATTTTCTTTTTATTTTTCTAATATGCTTTAAAAAAAGTCTCAGTAATTTTCCTTTTGTGAGACCTGAGCTTTGATTCTAGCCTAAACTCCTCAAAGTGAGTGTTGGAGTCCCTGTTAAATAGAGCTGGAAAATCCTGCCTGAGCACAGATGTCCTTTATTTAAGATTTGACAGATAACGCAGCACTTTAAAAAGCCACTGTCTTTCATGACTAATACCCTCACAGACCTAGTGGCAGATAAGCACTATATGTGGGAGAGAAAAAAAATATTGTGGTAACATTTCAAGCTTTTTGAGAAGTGTATCTGCCCAAGTAGGAGGATCACATAGGTATTTAGTATGTGGATGGTGGCTGCTGCAGAACAGTTGGGAAGGAAAGAACTGCATTTACAGAATTCATAGTGGAAAGTTTTGGAATAGAATAAGTGTCTGTAAAAGGTGGAAAGCATAAAAAGCAGAGATGTGGAGAATGTGTTGCAGGTATAGAAAGATATTTGGATTTGTGATGCCTTTAAAACATTAGAATTATTTCAGCACTGAAAGATAGAGAGGGAAAAAATATCTTTGGATATGAGATAACCCTGCACCTAGTAAAGACAGGAACACGGAACTGGTGAGGCAAATGGGCAGGATTCTGAAATCCAGATGGGAAATGTTAGAATTTATTTCTTTTAAGCATCAAATCTTTGTGTGTAATTAAATTCTACAGAATATAGTCTAATGTTTCATCAAAATAATAATTTCTGATTACACATTCTGGTGAAGTGTTGGATCTTTGTTGTCTATGCAACTGTAAAAATGAAAAGGCCATAGTAAAGCAGAGATATTCCAGATAAATGTAGTCACTTGCTATAAACAAACACAAATGAGCCTTACTATAGACTTACTATCAACATATGTGCATTTTTCTGTGGCCATGCAGGCCAGATTCTGGTAACTCCTGAGACTGGGAGGTTGCCCAGGGAGCTCCCCTCTACAAAGGAGTAACACCCAGTTCTTCCATTGGATCATCCTCTTTCTGATGCATGGAGGAGGGGAAAAAGGTCATATCTTACTGTCAAAACTATTAACAGTAGTGCAAACTAGCAATTTTTTCTGAGAAATTATTTAGTCTAGATAACATCTCACTGTTGATGGCCTACACCTTTCCTGTACTGACACTGCAGTGATAACATTGTTTGCTCTGCTTGACTCTGGAGATAACTCAGAAGCTACAGCTTCTTTTGTCTGCATAGTTAAATGTCCTGAATATTGGACTTTGTTTCAGTGGGCTTTTGCTCAAATGGACTTTGAAAAATGTGAGAATTGTTTTTGTTTTAGAAATTTTGATGTCATCTTCCAGCTCTGACACCGCCATGAAAGACATGAGTTGCTCTGTCCAAAAGTTTTGCTATTTTGGGGTGAGGGAGCAAAAGGGTAAGGGAGCACTGGATTTATTTTTTTTTTAAACTACCAGACATCTTTTTCCTCTTTCAATCCTAGCTGGATTTCTCTTACCTATTTTCTCTTAAGAAACCTGTGATTTTCCCTTTTTACAAGAAAAAAATTATGCTTATGGAATTTATAATTACAGTTTACCTTCTCTATAATAGAATACTTACATGTAGGAGCAAGGTTTTCCCCTACAGAAGAACACAATTCTGCATTTTTTTACTCCTTTAAGAAATTTTCAGTGATCCCAGTTTTCTTATTACAGAAATAGAAACACTCTATCCATATCTGAAAGTTCTGTTCTTTCTGTCCAAAAATTGTATATCACTTTCCTAATTAAACACTTTTAGACGTATTACAGCAGCCCCTGACAGACCCGTCATGGTCATGGGCACCTACTGAATCTGAAAGTGTCAGCCACTGCTCTCGCAAGATGGAGCTCATGCTTTTCATACTATGCCTTTCACTTGACCACCAATTTATCTTCAACTTATGTCAGTTTTTTAGAAATTTTCACCATTACAAACATTGTGAATGAAGTCAGCTTTAGCTATTTTGGGACTGATATATTTTGTATACTCAGACATTCATCTTTAAGGGTTTCCATCTGGAATTGATCCCCTAGTTTCCTCCATTGGACTAGAAGAATAATTTCATTTCTTTCTGGTTCAGCTGTGGAAATGGGAAAGCTCTACCATCATTGTTGGTTTAGGGGGCAGATGATTTTGTACACTTTTCAGTCTCATCATTGTTTTTTCAGTAGGTTTAATGGGGGTCATTGGGCTATTGCAGGTTGTAGCCTCCATTAGTATTCATTAAAGCTGCCATTTTTTTTCTGGTGGTCCACTTTGTTCAAAGAGACAGATATTTCCATGTACTTTTCTACCCTTCAGTTCTCTGTGGTCACTTTCTGTGACATGATATTTCTGCTCAGGTGTTCTGTCCCCACCACTATTTGACTTATTTTACCTCTTCACAACCCAAGAATATGCCTGTATTTGCAAGCTGTACATTAATATACAAGACTGTAGACTGTTGTTCTGATGAGTACTGAAAAGTGGTGTCGAAAGACCTTAAATTGCATGACTTCCCAACTATCAAAGACATGACATATAATACTTGTTCACGATATAGAAGACTTTCAAAGTTGTTTGAGCTTTCTGTTTTTTATCCCTTTCATATCTGTGTTTTTCAAATTCTTGAAGGATTTTATCACCTTTAGTTTCTTCTCTCCATTGTCCTGTTCTAATGCTTCCCTATGACATCTCGTCTCATAGTGCCATATCTGACATCTACCAGGTAGTTTAGATTATTCATTAAATGTAGGTATTAATTTTTGAGAAGTTAAATTGTGGTTTTGGGCTTTTGTTGTCCAAGTGAAATGATCCTGGTAAGTAAACAATATTGCCTACTTACTGCCTGCTACACTGATTGCTGGAATTTGCACATCAATTTTTTGTTTAAAAAATTCCTGATTGTAGCTAGAATATATCTATAAACATGTAAATTTCTATAAATAAACTAAACAGGTAATGCTGGGCAGAAATATATAGTCCCAGTTATCTGTTTCAGCAAATGGTATTGCATTAAAATTTTGTTACGCTCAGCTTGAATTCTCCATTGTTTTGCTGACTGAAATGGAATCTAACACATGGTTAAAAAGAGTAGAATTTGGTCTAGCAAGGAGTAAAAACAAATAATCTTTTCCCCCTAATCTTAATCCTGCAATAAATTAAGTTGTTGGTTTAAGGAACATTTGCATTAGTAAAGAGTCGAAGAATTTATTCTATCTGCACTATCACTAGATAGGCAAAAGCAGAATTAGAATTAATTGTTATGGATAAAGGAAGGTAATAAACATGCTTTCATCTCTTATTTAAATATCAGTAAGATTATAAGTGACAGTAGTACTAGAGAAGACAGCTTGCAAATCTTGTTGCTAATTTTTTTTAGGTTAATGTTGAAAGAACTCTACAGATTTATTATGTTTTTAAAGAAGCCCAAATAAACTCTCGATTAGTGAAAGGGGACAGGGGACTGCTTCAAAACCCGCTGAAAGGCTTCTGTTGACGTCCACTGAAGAGCACTGCATTAGGTGGAAAGAGACGTCATCTGTAAGCTGGAGGTTTTGCCTTTTTCTCAGTGTAGGCTCCCATTGTTGATTGACTTGAAGGGTTCCCTGTTCAGAGGAGGAGTGTGCTTTTTGAGTTTCTGTTTATGCAACACCAAATATTGTAATTATGTCTTCATGAATATTCTTTCCAGAGACAACAATGTGTATTCTGGTGGCAGTGCAATCCACATTTAAAATTTGTGTTCAAACAGTGTTTGTTATGGATTGTGTATGCCTTTGTGATAAGTTTTCCTTCTCTCACTTCTAATGGTTTTTGAATGACTATGGCAGCGGTCACTGGCAATTAATGGCTGATGAGCAAATTGCATGTGTGCTGGCTTTCTTCCCGTAATTACTGGGACACTTAAAAAACCAAAATCAACCCCCCCACATACATTTCTCTGCCAGCAATCATCTCTGAGTTACTGTTCTGCTCAAGTTTCCTTCATTCGTTGTTGAGATTCACAAAAATGTATTAACTTTTTCTCCCCTTGGAATATTTTTAGTAATGACTAGATTGATAGAAAGCCCGGCTAGAATATTTAGTGTGTTCAAGATATTTTTTGTTGCATACCTCTTAATCTGAGGGAGAGACATAATGGCAGATTCTTATTTCTTTCCTGGGATAGCACATGTGCCCCGTTATTGCAATAGTAATTAAGTTAGGCATTGTTATTACAAATACAGAAGGCTTTGAAAAATCAATAAGAAAACTTCTTAAATGTTTGTCTGGGGGAAGGGTGGAGCTGATATTTATATAATGTCCTGCTTTGCAAAACAAATAGTTGTGTTCCCAGAAAGAAGACTTGCATTAAAAAGTTAATTGTGTTTTACGTTCCTGTTGCATGTGCAATGTTATACAGAGATAATGAATTTGCACATAATTCAGAGCGCATTCGTAGTTATTAGTGTGGTCGATTTAATGCTTATTCTTCAGGCAACAGTGAGGGCATGCTCGTCTCATGTCCTATTGACCTAATCTAGCTGTTTCTACCACTCTAATCACTATAACTTCTGAGCCACTGGTTCTCTGTTTTGCTATTCTGCTCTCCTTATGTATGCAGATCTCCCACTGATGTTGCTGTAGGGAGCTATATAAGAAAAGCAGAATATCGAAATTCATTACTATCATGTGCAACTGAGAGGAGATGTTTGCACTGGGAATATTGCCCTTCAGCTTTTGCTGTTGTACATTGCCTTTCATATGACCCAGTGCCCATCAGCTGAGATTTTGTACAGACTAGTGCTGAATTTGAGGTTGAAATAGTGCCACCATGGATTTGATCCTTCTGAGAACTGAGTCCTAGCTCTTGTTTTTTAAACATTATGTGTGGCCAAATGCTAGTTCAGCTTTGCATATATTCATGCACACAGAATTTTGCAACACCAAGCAAAGCAAGATAAGCTTTAAAATGGTTGAAAGAATTGTGGATTTCTTCTTGGAGTTTCTCCTTCTATGTAATGTATTCCCATCACTGTAAATCTTTGAGTTTAATGCCAGAGATATATTTTCTCCACAAACTTAAAACTTGCCTTTGGGAATTGCTCATCAAAGGAGTTGAACTAAGAGGACAACTGTGATCAGGTGTTCCTAGGCTGCGTTGCTCATACAATGTGGATTATTGTCATGCTGTGATGACAGTCCCTGATGAGAGATGCAGAATTCCTGGCTACTGTTAAAATTAAAATCATGTATGGCTAACACTCAGTTGAAAAAAATATGGAATGATTACCTCAGCTTGGATTTTACAGAATGTTGCCTATGTTATGGGCTTTATCATAGTTTTAAGTTGTATTTTTCTTTCTAAAGTGCTTTGGCATAAATTATTTTTTCTTGGAAGGTATGGAAAGACGACTTGCTTGAACCTTCAGCATCAGAATAATGCACTATAAAAGTGCATAAAATTGTATAAAAGCAAGTCTATACACCGCAGTTCTTTCATGCACATTCAATGTTGGTAGTTTTCATGGACTTCAGTCAGAACTGGGAAAGTAGAGTCCTACAAAAAGTTCTATTACATATCTGGATGATGAGTTGTGAAGTCTTTTTGGCCTAAATTTATGTGTGATATTGACCAGAAACACTAGAGATATCCGTAGCTTGAAAGTTGCTGTTATTCCTGGACAAATGAAACATGGTTTTCTTTCTATTTTAGCAACTATCCAAGTTGTTTTAGAAAATAATACATTATCAAGTGAATTAGAGTTATTTGTTTATATTGGAATGTTGAAATTAGAATTAGAATTATGGAGTTTTTTATTGTGATTCCGTAGCTGAAAGAAAGTTGGATCTTGTGCTGAAAAAAGATAAATTCCTACTTTACACATAGTGAGGAAAACATAGTAAGAACATAAGGTCTGCTTTACTGGCTCAGAATAGCTCTCTGCCTAACCTGTATCCTGTCTCTAAGTATCGCTGGGAGCAGATGGTTGGGAAAAGACTACAAGAAACAAAGCAGACATAACCTTCTCCCTCTCACACCTTCCTACTTCCTATCTCTCAGTATCTTAAAGAATCTCTGAGCTGGAGGCTGCCTAAGGATCATTGTGCTTAACTGTCCTTTATAAATGTGTCTTTTTAGGGCCATTTAAACCTTCTTCTTTCCCAGCCTTGTGGGTCAATGAGATCTACACTTCAGTTATATGTTCTCAGGAAGGTAGCGGGGGAATGCAAAACAAAACCAAACCAAACCAAAAAAACTTTTCTTCGTTGGGTACTTGCTTGCTGATATTTTCACTAGGTAATCATATTTGGATATTTTTCATTATGAAAAGTGCTAAATAATAATTATCTTTGCACTTTATCCATATAAATGACTGATTTCATATACCATTATCGTATCCCTTCATCCCTGTGTGATATCTGTTCAGCAGTAGAATCCTACCCCACTACATCTCCCATTTGCAAATGACCTCTTCCAAGCCTCTGATGACAGCAGTTGTCCCCCCTCTGCACCTCTGCTAGTTCTGCTATGTGCTTTTTGGGTTGAATGACCAGAACTACACGCAATACTTGGGATGTGATTGCATCATTGATGGCTTAATGGTGTTTTCTTATTTAACCTCAATTCCTTTCCTGAGATTGCTAATGTTCTGTTTGCTTTTTGAATACTGCTGGGCTTAAGCTGGTGTCTAGAAGATCTTTTCCCTGAGAGGTAATAATTATGTATGTATGTGTCTGCACAGTTAGGGTTATTTTTCCCTATGCGCATTTCTTTGCATTTATGGAGATTAAAATTCATCTCCCATTTTATCACTCAGTATTATGGGATTGTTCTTCAGCTTCTCACAGGCAGCCTTAATTTGATTATCCAGAATAAGCTTTCAGAGTCTTTAATCAATATCTCAGAATCAGGAAGGTGACTTCAGAATCACAAGATCCTAAGAATGCAATTTTTATTTACCTTCATTTTGCTTGATCCTTTAAGATGACTATTTGCATACTTTTATCCACTAGTGAAATGGACTAAAACAATGGTAAAAAGAGCAAGAAAAAGAGTTAATCGAGTCATCTAGTTTCTGAAACAGAAGCGTTAGGAATGCATGGTAACAGCAGCTCACTTTAATTAGCTGAATTTAATTACTCCACAGTAATGAAACTAGGTGGGCCAACTTAGCAATGGAAAAGTGGGATGTTGAAATCCAGAGCTGGACACCATGGGCTCTTTGTAGCTGTAGGCACCTCCAAAGGGTATTTCATGCCACCCTTAGCTTTTATGCTAAATCAGATGGATTTTCCTTCTGACACCCCTGTCCTCCCACGCAGCTTTAAAGGGACTCAGTGAGGACTGACCCTGAGTCAGAACGACACGGGGGTCTTTGAAGTAAGTGACATGCTTCCCACTTCAGTCTTGGCAAGCTCCAGGGAAAGCCTTCCCATGTATAGGTTCTGAGGCATCTCACCAGGGCAGGGGATTGCCAGAGAAATTGGTTTAGTGTGGGGACTCCTGCAAAAGAGGCCTGACACAACAGCAACAGCAGCCCTTACCTTCCCGTTCTTTCACAAGACACAAGCCTTTTTCACTTGTCCTTCATGTCCACCCCCCTGCAACCTCCTGTTGATGCCATGCTACTGAAGAGCTCTGTAAGAGGTGGACAGCAGGCAGATTTGTTAGGGAATAGGCTTCTGGCTTCACTTTGTTGCTTTGAGAATATTTTCTAGAATCTCTTGGGTGTTTTGTTCCTAAAGGCAATACAGTTATGCTGGGATAGAGCTCTGGATTCAGTACTATGTTTGATGGTTTTAAGCACTGTGGGTAAAGGGGATATTTTGGTTTTTATATATATATATATATAAAAAAATATATAAATTAATTCTTACAATAATTTTCCCAGATATTATCTATTCATCTAAGAACCTTGAAGAACTTTTAATGAAAAGATAAAAGTTTGGGGCTAAATTTAAGCTAACTTCATCCTCTGGTATGTTTTGAAATGCAAAGCATGAAAACTGTAGTAATATTGAAAATGTTAAACTGTTCTCCAAGATTAAAAAAAATTAAGAATTACAGGAAATAGAACTTGTAGATTTAGAAATTTTTGCTACTGTGTTATATCTCATGACTAAACTTAAATAGCACTGAGAAAATTAAAAAAAAGAGAACTTTGTATTAAAGGAACTTTTCAATACGCTAATTTTTAATTGCAACCTGGTCACCCAGTACACGGGTTCTTTTGGCTTATTAGGACCATATACTATTCAAAAATTCAGATTTATTTCTAATAAAAAAGCATCATACTTTAGCAAAACTCTCCTATAGCTTAGTAAACTGCAGGACACTACATCTGGGAGTTTCTGAATAATTTATCTGAAGTAATGAGTATCATCACATGATGCTGTATCAAAGCAACTGCTCAAGTGAAAGCCAGCTGGGTACAGCCGTTGTATATCAAATAGTTGCTTGAGTTGTCTCTCTGGAAAAATTAGAGAACATAATGAGCAAAATTAGAAAACCTGGGGAGCAGCCTCCGTGGATACCTATTAGCAAGAAGTAATTTGATTAGTGTGAAATCTGTGAAAGTTCATTATTTACAAAATTTGCTAGCATTAAAAGAGAAATGCATGTCTACATACACACATCTATTTATACAACGTGGACATACAAATGTATAAAGTATGAGATGACTACTAGGTGTACTTATTTTTCTGTATCAGCTTTATGAAACACTAAAAGAGTATTTATTTGCTCAGAATCTAAAAGGAACTCATTTAATGCCCAACAGAAGTTTTTGGTTTGAGTTTCCCAAAAGGCTTTATATAGTCTCAATAAAAGTAGATGCTTCAAAAACAAGATGCAGGAGAGGCTGACAAAACACATTTGCTAAGGGAAAATGCACAGCTCTGTTACGTATTAGATTGATGCTTTTATGAGGCATGTATATTTAAAGTGCTGTTTGTGCCCAGTCTGCATGATGCTGACTAGGAATACAGAGCCATGACGTGCAGAACTGAGAGAGAAGGACAGACCTGCAGAATTTTCAGCGGAGTCAACGGATGCTGCAGCTGGTCTGCATCTCTCAGGATCAAGTCCTGCTCTGAACATTATAACAGCTTTTACCAGCCTGTCTCCTAGTAAATCTAATATCTGAATGGTTTAGCAATGAAGTCATTTATGACACCTTTTGGATCCACAGTGTAAGACCACAAAACCAATTTGATGATGTATTTGTGTCAATGGCTTTTGCAGCTATGGCTAATTGTTTTCCTTCTACAGACACTAGAGAAATACTGCTTCATAAGGTTGTCATTAGCCTGGGAAAAAAGAGGCCATTGATTAGACACATGAATAGAATGGCTTGTAAACTGAATTACCAGTTGGGGATTCCCAAATGGCCAAGGGCACAGCCTGTCTGATCCTAGCAAAACTCTGCATTGCAGTGGGGAACTCCCCAAAGGATGCATTACATTGTGATGTTGACCTTAAATCAAGACTCGTTGTTTGAAGGAAATAAAACAGAAGACTTTTATTTTCAATTAGATACTTGAAGTGTGATAATTTGAATAGGATCCCAAAGCAAAAAAGCCTATAGCAGTTTAGAGCAGCAGACATATTTCTTTGACATATTTAGGTACATTTCTGTAGTGTATGAAAGCAAGAAAAGTATTCTACTAAAGTACATGAAATGTGAATATTGCAGCATTATTCTATTACACGGAAATATGAAAGTGGAGGACTGCATAACAATTATTTAATATTATATACTTTTATTCAATATTAGATACTAACATTCGTAAATTTAAAAAATAACCAGAAAAGTATGAAGTGCATTTAGCCAATGCTTTTGTTTCTTTTATATGCAAGCATATTTTATAAAAACACGCTTTTCAAACTGATGGTGCCCTGTGACAGACATTTAGAATGACAAAGTGGAATCTTTAGTTATCCAAATTCAAAGACTTACTGTTATCCTATTTAAATTCACTCTGCTAAGAATGTAATATGTACATGAAATGTGTATTGGAATGTCCTTATCATCTATTGAATATCTGTAGCTTGGTAATATCTTTCTGAAGCAACAAATATTATTAAATTCCCTGGCCTTAAATGTGAAATGCTCCCTTGAAAATATATGTGCAGAGGTATGCATCATCAGTACATCAGCATGTTTACCAGTTAATGGAGAAAGGTAAAATAAAAAACTTAAATTCATAAAAACAATTTACAATATTTACAGGCTGAATGAAGCATTGTATTCTTTTCTATCTTTTTGCTTTGTATGTCATGAAGATTAACTGAGCCAAAATGAAAAGGACAAAATAATCTCTTTTACAAAATTTAATCTGACCTACAGATTTTGGACCATTACAGGAACACAGATACTTGTAGTGAGGCCCACAAATACGTAATTTCATAGAATGTCAGATTTTTAATGATTATAGTTAAATTGCCAAATCTGTGATGAGAAAACAGAGCTTTCATTTAGTATTGTGAATCTCATCCATTTAACCCTTTAAGAGAGCTTACACCTGCTAGCCATGAGTAGCACATGGTGGAACCAAAACTTTCACTGAAACCTTCAAGTTCATTTCTTGTGTTACTAGTCAGCACGTCTGGATGAGGCTTAATAAGGCCTTTTGAGAAAATACTTCAACAGTAGCTTCAAACATGTTGTCCTGGGGAACACAAAGTACTCTTCTAACTTCCCTTTTGCAGTACGTGAGACTGGTAAATTGTTCTGCAATGCCTTTCTTAGCGAACGCTATTTATTCTGCAGAGAACTGCTGCAGTGGTTGCTGTTTAAGGAGCCTTTGCCTGTTTTGTTTTCTCCTGGATCACACACGTATTGCCTGGTACCACTGCTTTTGCCCTTAAACTGGATTCTGAGGATGAGAAGTACTCGATGATTTCTAGTCCCTCACCTGGCAAGGCAAAGCAAAACAAAGATAGAATTTAGTCTCTGCTGAGTACTGGAATTAATAGTGTTAAATACTTTATCACCACTGGGCTGAAAATTGAGTTATTTACTATCAATTGGAACGCCATTCTGGAGTTCCACTACAGTTAGCTCTGCGCTACTTTCATTATAAAATCAATTTCCTGGAGATGCCTATCTCCGTTGGTTTAATATATACCAGATTGAAAGCTGGCATAGAGGTGCTGGTGCTCTTCCAAGGTAGAAGTACTGACTGCTGAAGAGGAGGTGTAGTTAAAATAGGAAAAAGCAATAGATTTTCCATGTTCCGGACTGGCTGATGTTCTCCAAGCCTAAAGGACACAGCCTAGCTATTTTTGTACTTCAAAGTAAGTCCCCTTCCTGCTTCAGCTGTATGGGGGACAGCTCCCATTCAATCCTGGCTGTCTTCTGAGAAGTACCTCCTGATTAATTCCAGCCATCCTTTTTCTCTCACCTCTCAATTGTCCTTTAATGGGTCTTTTCACAAGGATCTGCTCTAGACTCCAGCTTCGGTAAGCTTCACTACACCATTATTGAGGAGATGGAGGAGCAGAGCTCCTGCTGGGATCATAGATGTGGGCTGCCTGGCTCGAGAGGGGCCCAGGTTTCCCTGGCGTGATCCATCACTTCAGGCACTCACTGCAGTGCAGAAGGGAGATGTGGTGCCCAGCTCTAAACAGCCAGGTTCGCGTGCTGCCAACAAGGCCGTGCGGGCTCAGGGTCACAGCTCAGCGGGCTCAGGGTCACCTGTACCGCTCAGATTTCAGACCAGGAAATTCCCTTAGTAACTGGGAACATAAAACTGATTCAACATGGAGAAGTTTACGGCTGCCCTTGCTTACGCTCTGACAATGTCACTGCCGTCACAATGTTATAGGAGCAACGAGGGCACTACATCATGCTGTTAATACGTCTGAGTTTGGGCCGTTCTAAGAGGATTTTGCAGCTTTAACAGTTTTATGTGCTTACAGATACTCTTAGTCATGGATTTATTAGGATATTTTTTTCTCTTTAAGTCTTATTAGATATATCTTCAGAAATGGGGTTTAAACCTGTCTTTTTGAGGTAATTTAACATGTATAAAAAGCCCAACTTTCCTTCCTCTTGAGTAGAGGGCTATTTCAACTGTTAAACTGTTTATCAGTCTCATAACCTTCCTTTGCCTTATTTCTATTCATCCTATTTCCCTTTCCATCTCTCTTCCCCTCCCCACCCTTTAAGTGATCTTAGCAATGCTAAAGACGTCAGACTGATAGCTCTGCAGATACAGGCTCTCTATCGGACTTTAAAAACGTTGTTAATTCTGGAGTAAGCGATGTCAGGCCTAGATCACAGATTATCTGTCATGGACTTTACCCAGGCCCCTATTTAGAGAAGGAAAATCTATACAACATGTTCTTTATCTTCTTCAATGGTGGCTGCTGAAATATTTGCAGATCGACTACGGATGATGAATTAGTAGGTAACAGGTATATGCTAAACTGAATAATGTCATTGTGTCAGAGGCTCCATGTTTGCTGGCATTTGGGCTATTAACCACTTAAAATCATGCTTATTTAGTAAATGTACCACATAATACCCCAAATAAACCCACTATAAATGCATCACTAAAAATGCAGATCTGAAGGCCTCAAATGCTGAGCTAATTAGAGAAATCCTGGACACAGTAAGACAGGAAGGAAACAGTGCATTTTAAATTTTTTTTGCATGATTTATTGAATTCTGCCCTAATTCCCTCTTTTTATAGCAGTTTAATCTTTACATATTTTTCTTTTGCTGTGTATTGTAAACCCTGTCTATTTTCTCCTGCAGTTTTCCTTTTTAATAACTTCTGCCTATTTGCTTTCTTGTTTTTTCCTTTATTTATTAAACTTCCTTTTCCTGCCCATATATCTTTTCGTTAGGCATCTGCCCATCCTCACTCTTTCTTTGGAGTTTATCTGAACTCTAAGTCCCTAACTGCGTAGCCTGCCCTTGGGTCTCTGCAGGCGGGTGCCTGTGCCCAGGCGCAGACCCTCTGATGTACAAAGTACTGGGGATGTCATTGGTCTGCCTTTTGGACTTTTGTCTGTATGTAAATTGTTCTGTTCTCTCAGTAGATACTTTTTTCTCTCGATCCTGTCGGTTTTGCTATCAGGTTCTGCAGATGCAGGATGTGTTCACCAGGCAGCCAGCTACAAAGCCCTTCTGTAGGGGAGGAGGCTGCATGCTCACGGTGGCAGGCATATAGACCTGACTTCCCCTCAATGCACCAAAGAGAAACCTGAAGGATGCTCTTAGCTCTGCTGGGTCCCAATTCCATCGTTTCGAGAAAATTGTTTGGTTCTCAGTTGTCTAAAACTAAGAGAAAAACTACCATTGTTTATCCAGCTAACTGCTTTAATGTCAGTATTATCACCCTCCAAGAAAAGAAAACCTACAGTCTATTTTTGCTTTTGTTCTATCAAGAGATAAATTAATACATTAGTACATGAAGATAATCCTTGCCAGCTCCTTTTATTTGTTTAAAATGCCTATTTAAAATCATCACTATAAAAAAGGCACATATCAGTTTAGAGGTTTTAAATATCAGTTGAGGAATCCACCACCATTTTAGAACCTACTGAAGGCTAAAATAAAAGCTATGAACTGTAGAACAGGTATTATTATATAACAATAATATTATAAATTTAAATTTAGAGCTTGGCAATTGGCAAAGGAGAGTCACCGGTTTGGCTGTTATGTAATGACATGTCCAAAGCTATTAAGCTGTTCCTTTAGACATTTTCTGTTAGGATGTTGATAATGAATACAGTAATCTTCGTGAAAGTTTGCTGTGTGATCTAAAGGGAAAAAAAGTTATGCTTTTGTTATATTTCTGGTTTTAAATTCATGTTTTGCATCAATTTAATTCTGTGACCACTATAATCTTTTGCTGGACAGGTTTACTTTGCTGCCTAGTCCTAAACTCTGGCTAGTCCTAACCATCTCATCCTGCCCTGAGCTCATCTGTATCAGCAGTTTAAAGTCTCTGACATGAACATCCTTGCAGCTGGAGGAACAGCCAGAGTCCACACATTCTTCTGTGGCTGCAGTTGCCAAATACATCTTGTGGCTCTTGTCAGACATAGACTTTGGGGTGACTTCGCAGTAGAAAGCAGCTCCAAAATCTTTGTGGTACTACAAATACCGCTATTCAGCAATTTTAGTTTTGTAATCGTCACTTAGGCTTGGGTTATTCATTAAATGATCAGCTTTTAGTAACCTCCTCTCAGCTGAGAGGAGGAGAATAACTGCAAATTTGGCTGAAGACAAAAACAGGTTAGTTTTATATTTTTGCCATTGAAATTTGACTCTAAGTGCTTGCACAGCCATTTCGCATGTTTCTACCACATTACCTTACTTCAGTGGATGAACGGCAGAGATGAGCAGCTTTCTAAGCTGTTATTTACCTGTTCCTGCTGGTGCAATCACTCCTGCTCCCTGATAAAGATGATGATGGTTAACTTGGTAAACTTTGCACCTATATGGAGGAAACTGCCAACCAGCAGAATCACGTCTGAAGCTGATGCACAAGCAAACATCTGACTGTACCTTGAGTTTCTGCTTGTGCACCGGTGCTTTATTCTCTACAGAGTATCTGAAAAAATAGCTCAGACTGTCTCTGAGTTGGACAGAGTTTCACCTTCCCAAGGGAAAGGACTTCATTAGATAATTGAAAAAGGCATCCTGGCATAAGCGAAGGATTTTATTAAGTGTACAGATAGTGGATGTTTTGTCTGCTCTGCCCCAGTCTTGCAGTATAGACCTGTCCTTAAAACTTGTGACAGGGAGGTATGGAGAGTTTTGAAGACCAGGTCTTTTGTACCAGCTTCTTCTTTATTACAGTGAATGCTAATTCTGTAACTTAGCGTTCATCTGAATGCATATTACAATGCATAGTCAATCATTTTTCATTTAATAATTTAACATGTCATTTTTCCAGTTTGCCACTTGCAGCTGGCACTTTTGCAATACATTTTATTTTTCAGACATCTTTTAGTGAATCACCAGATAGAGCAGCTGTGACAGCTATCCATTAATTATCTCTCTGAATTCAAGTCTAATGAAAATATAACTTCCAAGAGAAAGTCTCCAATAGTGCCTAAGCAGTGATAGTTAAACTACCACTATCTGGTAGTTGAATTGTTAGTTGATTAAATATTTGTATAGATATTCACATAGTTGTATTAACCTCAAATATTATTTATGAACAATTTGCCTTTGGGATTAGAATGAAGGAAAGCAACAGAGATTTTAGGTCTCAATAGTAATTAGTATTGTCTTGATGCACGTTTACACTGTGCCAATCCCAGGCAATCCAAAATCAACGTGTGCCATGGCCTTTCACTTGATTTAATCTAAGCCAGGCAGGACTACGGCATTTCAAATACAGGAAAGTAGAAGCTGTGCTGCCTTATTCTATCAAATGCAATTTATAAAAAGTGAAGTGAAAATAACAAATGAGAGTCTAGAGGTCTTTTAAGATAGTAAAAAGTGAGTGACATGCAAGATGAAACCAGCTATTTCGCTTAATCTAGAACCAGAAATTGAAATCAGAATGCAATATATAAATGCATTCATAATTTTGTATCTCAGCTCTCTGTAGTCTCATGACTCTCATTTCCCAAATCCCTGATAAAAGCAGACTTGTGTAAAGGTCAGATGCGAGCAGTCTGGGGACACGTTATTAACCCAAAGGCCAGACTCTCCCAGTCAGCTGCGGCTGGAGAGACCCCACAAGCTGCAGCCACTAGAGGGGGGCATAAATGAGAGGAGGTTAATTACAGAGACACCTACTCAAGAGGTGGCTGGGTCTCTGGGGGAATTCCCAGGAAGATATATAAAGCCCAATTCAGTAGGTTTCTATTACAAGCTTATTCAAGAGTAGATAGACGAAGCTTATGCTGGGAAGGAAGACCTGTTTCATTGATTACTAGAACTTTCTCATCATCAGTTTATATGATTTTGACCTCTTCTTAGATGAAATGGAAGCTTTTCAATTTTCTCATTGAAAATAGAGGAAAGTGCTGTCTGCAGGAACACAGACATACCGTTTCTGTCAGCTTTGTGATTTCTCTGTCAGTTTTTTTCTTTTTGTTACTGCTATGCCATAATGCTGACAGCTTTTATTCTTTGAACAAAACCTAGCAAGGAAGTTTCAGTTGAAATGTGATTATTCCATCCACCGACAAAGATGGGGACTGTTCCCACTTACTTCTGATTCTGTAACTGTGCTCCTGAAACCATCACCCTTCACCTTGTTGTTTTTTTTCAGACACCAAATATTTTCTAGGGCCTGGCAGCATTCCAGAGAAAGAACTGCTCTGCTCCTGCTGAAATCATGGGCAGAAGTCCCGTGTAATTCAGCTGCAGTGCATTCAGGCGTAGATTTTTGCTTACCACAAATATTGAATATTCTTTTACCTTGTATCCTTTTTTTTCCCCTATGAGCTATAAAAATGAGCTTCACTACAGTTACATTTAGAACCCATTTCTCTTTAACTGCAGTATTTTCTTAGTGCTCAAAACTCCACATCTATGCATTTCCTAGTCTTTTGTTATTCCTACTAGAGGGAAAAGATGGGATTAGTATTGCAGATTTATTGCCACCAAATTTAATACTTCCCAAGAAAGAATATGTCTACTAGTTGTTTTCATGGAAACACAGATGCTCAGTGATGGTTTTCAGTATGCCTCAAATGGACTAAAACACTCCACATTCACTTCACCCATTATATGGCACTCACAGCATCTTTGGTAAAGCAATTTTAAGGCATCAACAAAAAGAGCAAATATGAACCTCACTCTTTACCCTAGCCCAACTGTTGCTCTGTTCTGTGAACTTGAATTTTTCATGGACTGATATGTTGCTTTGGCATGGGAAATAGAATCCATAGAGTTTTTGGCAATCTAAATGGGTACTGTCTGCATTTTATATGTGGACTGCAAAGAAAGTCCTAAGACCAAAAATATGGTGGGTTTCTCTCCTTGGCCATTACCTTTGTAAAGATAAGAAATCCTCATAGTAACACCAAAAAAAAAGATAATTAATAAAACTAAATTAGGATATAGTTCCTCGTACACATGGCACATAATTTCATCCCACTGTTAAGGATAATGGGATGGAGGAAGGACCTGTCCAAAGGAAGGAAGGGAATGCAGATAAGCAGAGCACAACAGTGGGAGCTGAGGCCTTGGTTTAGGAAATAGCCACATCTATAGACAAGGAGGCAGGACACTTTCCCATGAAGAGCTGGCTGCAGGGAACTTTTTCATTACTGTTTTTGCTAAGATGATTTTGAAAACACTGGATGTTTAGTGACAGCTGAAGGACAACCTGGAAGGCAAAGAGTGTTGAAAGTGGGTTGTTGCAAAATTGACTAGGCTGGACCTGGAAAAGAGGCAAGACCTATCAGTCGTCCTCTGAATGCTTACAGCTAGTGAAATCACTAGGTTAAGAAAGTAGGGGTTTGAGTATAGGTCAAATAAATAATTCCTTACTCCAAATCACCTAATCCTTTTACTGCTTACTACTGCTGTCTCAGTGAATGCAATGAGTGTGTTGCCACATAGTCCTGTTGACGGTTGCTGTTGCTGGATTACAAACTCTGAGCACAGACCCTGAGCACTGCAAAACCATGACCGTGATCCTCTTTGTGGAGGAAGGAGCAAAGAACAAGGGATAAAAGATTTACATTAATAGATTATCTTTGATGTCATCCCATCAGTGTCTCAAAAATAAACCTAGACAATAACTGTTGCTTAAAGAATTGGTATCTACTGCCATTAACATTTCTCCTTCTCTTCCAAAATGCTACTAAATTCAATGACGAAAGATGAGCTTGTCACTCAGCCAAAGCACCTTCATCCCGAATCTCCAAACAACTGGGAAAAGGAATCATGGTCGTATATTTTAATGACGTCCCTAAAAAGCAATGCCCCAATACACCCAAATGCTCCCTTTGTATATTGAATGTGTCACGAAGCTGTTTTATATGCATATGCAGTCTATGCCACAAAAAAATCATAACTGTTAAATTTACTACACCTATTTACCCCCGACACTACTGGGAGCTAACCTCCATTTTCTGCTACTGAACAGTATGAACAATTCAAAGTTGACTTTTCAAGGGAGATGTGTACATTTTTCCTTTGACCCTTGAATGTTATTCAAAGACACTTGATCCTGCAAGATCATGTCAACGTATGCCAACTTGTTCTAAATGACCTCTTGACCAGTTAATATTCTATACTGCATAGTCACCCAACACTTAGAATGGCTGTAAGTTGCTTCCTTTAACTATTGCCACTGTATGAAAAGCAAACTTCATTGAAACAAGCTCCTTTCACCTAGGAACATGGGCCTCAGAAGCATATAATTTGTCTCTCTTTCACCCCTGATATATAGCCAGCAATTCATACCAAAATTATAAGTAATAATAATCGAGATAATCATCATAATGATTGCATATGATAAATACAGTTTCTTGCTGCTAGATTTAGGACAAAATTATGCTTATGCATAATATATCTGTATTCTTTCTAGTTGATTTCCTAGAACTTTTAGTAATCCCTAGACTTCTTTAAAGATTTCTAATATTTAGAATCATAGCTCTTATATTCCTCCTCGAGATTGCATCTTCGTCAGAGAAGCCTTGATGAGTATAGGAGACCACTTCATAGTTTCCTCTGTATTCTTTCAGTTGAGTGAGACAAAATGCAGTTCATAATACAAGACAATAGTGAAAAATTACAAAAAGTATTTCCCAATGCTAGTAATGTCAATGCTTTTAAAACAAGGAAAGTAGCATTATTCTTCAAATTAGTTTTCTCTGATTTACCGCTCTTTCTGTTTCTTCTATCTAAAATATAAATCCACTCCTCTGTGTAGCTGCTGTTAAACATGGACACCAATTCCACATTCAGCTCTGTGACCATCTTACCTAGGCTGTCTGGAGGTGGTACATGTCCTTCTCCTCTGCAGTCCCAGAACCCCAAACCTAATCAAGTCACTAGAGTGCTAGGGGAAAGGCTGGGATCCAATACTGCTACAGAAGATGACAGACAGGAGCTGTAAAAGGACAGTTTATTAGTTAAAAAGCCCTATTGTCTTCTTTATATTAATAGTTAATACTTTCAAAAAGAAAATTTAGAGCAAAAACATTGAAGAACTTACTCCAAAAAAATTAAAGTAGATTTTCCACTATGATTCTTCTAGTGCACATTTTAGATATTGTGAAATTTGAAATCTGCACAGAGTCTGCAAAGTAAAAGAAACCACTTTACCTTTATAACTTTTCTGTAGATCAATTCAAGAGTGTAGTGATTCAGACAATTAAAGGACTATGAGCGTTGATGGCTGAACAATGAATGCTCAGAATTTTTTTAGCAGTTTGACATGCTCATCTTAAATTTTCTTCTACAGATTCGATTTGATTTAGAAAAAAAAAAAAAAAGACATCTATCTAATGAGAAGAAACTACTAATAATTCAAAACCTAACTTGATAAGTGTTTTTTAAACCATTGCGGTTTGTTTGTCTGTTTTTTAATTCAGCAATGCAAAGAACTTTAACACAGTAAAAGGAAAAAAATACTCCAAAATTATAAAGAAACAGATTAACTTTAATCCAGTTTATCTATATCAAAGAAAAGATAAACTTGATTGTCCATTTGTGCAAGAAAGGTATGGGGTTTGATAAAAGAGCAGAAAAAAGATTTTCGGGGGGTTTTTTTCAGGATAAAAAGGTTAAAAAATCTTACTTTAGCTTTGCAAAACCAAGGCAATACACTGATCAGCTGAATTTTTATTCCTGATTATATCATTAAAAATGCTGATTTTATTCAAAATGTATTATCATGTACCTTCTGCTGGGGGATTAAAAAGTGGGGGTTCTAACACTTTTATGTTTAACTGGAAGTGGCAGAATGAATTCTTTTTTTGGTTAGCTGATTTAATTCTGTATGGAAATTCGGTTTGTCAGATACTGTTATAGTTCCACTGTCCTCAGCTGTACAGAAAAAGCAGATAGCCTGTAGTTCTTGCTGTTTGGATTTTCTCTCTGGAGCAGAGCAGCTAGGAAGTTTCAGTGAACATCGATAAAGGAGATATTGATAATCCCAGGTGTTTAGATCACATTGTGCATTCTGTTCTAAGCCCTGTACACACAATATTAGTTACTGTAGTCCTGAACTACGTGTTTTCTTAAATTCTTCTTTGTTGCCCTAGCTCTCCATGCATCAACACATGGGACATTTAATAACCAATGCTTCAAAGTTAGCTACCCATCACCACAAAACAGAATTCATTTGGCATTTGTGTCCAGCATTAATAACAGCTCTGTTGTACGTGAATATCAAAAATGGAAAGTTTTCCATCTGAACTTTTCCTTTAGGTAGGCCTGAATTAATAGATTTTAAAGCAAACACAGTGGACTTCTTAGAGAAGAATTCAGCATATTTAAGAAAACGGTGTGTTTGTTAAAAACACTAGAGATATAATCTTCCTTGAGAAATAAATAACTGGAAATGAAAGACAAATCCTACTGAGGTCTTCATTGTGACTGTTTACAATAGGTGGTGTGCCATGCTGTCAATAATAGAGAACAAAAACATTTACATACATTACAAGCAACTTGCTTTTCTGCTTTGGTGAACTTGCTGTATGGTGTCCTGCAGTCTTTATTAATACACTCCACAAAGGATAATGGTAATGTGTTGTCTGAACTTGTCATTTAGGACACTAAAACCACAGATGAGAGAGCAAATAAAAGTTACAATTTACACTGAGTCATATATGCCAAAGTTTCTGCATTATTAGTTAGTCCAGTGGCTAAACACAGCAATAGAAACCATCTTTTCTCAAAAAACATCTTAAATCTAGGTGGACATCTATGCCCAAAGAAGCTTCATCTAACTCTCACCTTTGAGGAAATATTACCAATTTACTATTCCAAACAGTGAAAATTAAACAAACAACAACAACAACAAAAAATGCTCTGTGGCATTTGTGGTTAATTTTGAGTTAAAAATGGGGCAAAGAAAAATAAGTATGTTATGAAATAGATGCACCTTGAATCAAGGTGATGTAAAGCTGTTTGGCCGTGCAACCACAGGAATCTGTAGCATGTCAGTCTGAGGTCTCTGCACTTGCCATATAAATAAAGTCAGTGGGGGTTTCTAATCTTGGTGCAGAGAGTGGCCCTGATGATTTGTTAGAGGACACGTGTTTTTCATGTGCTCCTGACCCAATTGCTCAGCTTAATAATGGGAATAGTCTCTGCTGAAATTGTCAAATAGATGTGAGACTGGCCTTTGAGAGTCCCGCAGCAGTTATCGCAAGGGTAAAGGCACCCCAGTGTACTCAAATCCCAGCTGTTCCAGCGTACAGGCTGAAGTTTTAAGTGTGAAAGAACTCCATCTCTTGTAACATATTCAGTACTCCATTTGCCCACTGCAAACCAGAGTTTCCTCAGGACTGGCTCCAAAGAGAGCGGGATAACTGACTGAGGGATGTCACTAGCTCCTGGGCTGTGTTTGGTCCTCACTCCTCCAAATTCCGAGGAGTAAATTGGAAATACCTGAGAAAGCAGTGCTCTGCCATAAGGATCACATTTGCCTTCCTGGACCTCTTCCCATCCTCTCCTATAAGCCTTTCTCACCCCAGATTGAAATATTGTTGGCTCAACTACATGCCTATGAGAAAGCTACTTGTATGTCAGGGGACGACTGAATTCACTCAGCCAACTAGATAGGGTTTGGGGTAATGTTGTTTGGTGTTTTAAGAGTCTCTGCAACTTAGCCACAGCAGGAGACTCTGTCAATGTACAGTAAACAAGAGCTGATTGATTTTGTAATCTCATGAGGGAGGCCTGCCTTCACATTTGACTAAAGCTCTCATTTCTTTTGCTCTAGTAAACCTACAAGCTATAGAACAAACAGCACCCTAGTACTTCATATGTTTAAAAAAAGAAAATCCATTTCCATCTTCCAAAAGACAGAATTGCAGGTGCAGAAGGTCAGCACAAGTTCCCAGGCACTCTGTAGCACCGTGCTCTTGAAAAAGAGATTTTTTTTTTTTTCTTGGAAACATCTGAGACAATTTTAGCATCAGCTCACCTGTTGTATGAACTACATCTCTCCTTTCATACAATTGTATTTGTATGAACAATGAGAAATAATTTTTGTAAGTCAAAAACAGGAGGAAAACAGTCTATAGATATTAGAGAGTAATATAAAATTTGTACTTTTACAGGGAAGCCAAGATTTCCATAAACTAGTGTGTTTAGAGCCTTCTCATATGCCCCTTGAGGCCAGTAAAACTGCCTCCTATGGCATGTACCCAGGGTTTAGAAAGAGATCAGTTAAGCGCTGAAGTTTTTGGACATTCAATATTTTACCTTCCACTCATGTTTCAGCACTGTCCACCTTTTTAATGCCTTGGAATTATCAGATGTTTGGGGGCTTTTCACAGTGCTGTGTTTTCCTATAATCTATAAATGTATTTTTTTCCATTTTTTATGGTGAGTTTAAAGAAAAAGTCTTAAAAGTCTTTTAAAAAATCTACTAAGAATACCTTTTCAAAAACTGTCATTCTAGAAAAATGTTTCAGTTTCATTTTCACATTGAGGGAGTGTCCTGGTTTCGGCAGTGATAGAGTTAATTTTCTTTCTAGCAGCTGGTGTAGCGCTGTGTATTGGATTTAGGATGAGAATAATGTTGATAATACACTGATGTTTTCAGCTGCTGCCAAACAGTCAAGGACTTTTCAGCTTTTCATACTGCCCTGGCAAGGAGAAGACAGTGGGAACCCAAGAGGCTGGGAGGGGACACGGCCAGGACAGCTGACCCAAACTGGCCAAATGGATATTCCATACCATATGACGTCATGTTCCATTTATAACTGGAGGGTGGGCTGGGAGGCAGGGCATTTCGGGGTCTTGTGGAGCATCAGCTCCGGGTGGTGAGCAATTCTGCTCTTCATCACTTGTTTTGTATATTATTATTATTATTATTATCATCATCATAATCATCATCATAATCATCATCATAATCCTTTTTTTTTATTGTCCTATTGAATTGTCTTTATCTCAACCCACGAGGGTTTTTTTCCCTTTTCCATTTTCAATTCTCTCCCCCATCACACTGGGAGGGAGGAGTGAGTGAACAGCTGTGTGGTTGTTTTAGCTGCCAGCCAGGTTAAACCACAACAGGGAGCACCTTGTGTATTGCTAAGGAGCTGAGAGCAGTCCCAGGAGTCACAGTGTTGGAGCTGAGTCATCAGGAGCTCTTAGCCCAGTCCTGAGTCCACAGGCACCCAGGCAGCAGGGCAGCTGGGTGCGTGCTGTGACTCCACACGCTCCTTGGGAAGCTCTGCTGTCATGGGAAGCCAGTTTTCAGAAGCCTGTTTTCTTTAAATTCAAGGGACTCTACCACTTGGAAAAATCTAAAAATGTCTCTAAGCCTCATTTTGTTCTCCAGGCTGCACCCATAGAATCATAAACTCATAGAACGGTTTGGGTGGGAAGGGACCTCAAAGATCATCTAGTTCCAACCCCCCTGCCATGGGCAGGGACACCCTCCACTAGACCACGTTGCCCAAAGCCCCATCCAACCTGGCCTTCAACACTTCCAGGGAAGGGGCATCCACAGCTTCTCTGGGCAACCTGTTCCAGTGCCTCGCCACCCTCACAGTCAAGAATTTCTTCCTAACATCTAATCTAAATCGACCCTCCTTCAGCTTGAACCCATTACCCCTTGTCCTGTCACTCCATGCCCTTATAAACAGTCCCTCTCCAGCTTTCCTGTAGGCCCCTTCAGGTACTGGTAGGCCGCAAGTAGATCTCCCCGGAGCCGCCTTTTCTCCAGGCTGAACAACCCCAACTCTGTCAGCCTGTCTTCACAGAAGAGGTGCTCCAGCCCTCTGATCATCTTCGTGGCCTCCTCTGGACTTGCTCCAACAGCTCCATGTCTTTCTGGTACTGAGGCCCCCAGAGCTGGACGCAGTACTCCAGGTGGGGTCTCAGGAGAGCGGAGTAGAGAGGCAGGATCACCTCCCTCGAGCTGCTGGTCACACTTCTGTTTGATGCAGCCCAGGACACGGTTGGCTTTCTGGGCTGCATGTGCACACTGCCAGCTCATGTTGAGCCTTTCATTGATTTACAACCCCAAGTTCCAGTGCAGGTTCTGCACACCACCAATTCCAATATTAGTTTCAGTTCCCTGTAGAATTCAGGCAGAAGATGGATCTGTGAAATCTCTTACTAAACTTACACAGCTCTTAAATTTGCAATTGTGTCCAAGATAAATGCCCAAAACCAATAAAGTTATTTTTTTCAACATTAAACACCCAAGGGTGAGGAAACTGCAAAACTTAGGCTGTGTTACCAACTCTAGTCCAATCCTTTTTGTGTTGAGATATATGCTAATTGTGTGTTTTTTATTAAAAAGAATTCCTGGTCTCATTTAGTATGGCAGACACCCAGCACATAAAATTTTAGATTAACTGTTTAAAGATTTACAAAATCTTGAAGTAATTAAAGATAGTTTTAAAATGGAATGTGAGCCATCTTAAGCCATCAATAGCTGTGCTTTTCTTTGTGCTATCATCTGTTCATCCCACTTCTTTACCCATAGTCTTACTTCAAATTTAATTCCTGCTTGCTTAACCTGATCACTAAAGTTGAGATTTACTGTGTTAAATGACATTAAAATACAAAGATTATTTTATATCCTTACATATATATTTTAAGATGTCCAAGTTCTTTGAAAGAAAATGATGTTTCTAACAGCTTTAGCTGTAACAGCATTTTCTCTTAGGTGCTACCAAGTTTCACTCATTTTAATGAGAAGAAAAAATGCTCATTGTGAAGAGCAGCAGCTAAATGTTGCAAGGTATTTTGAAAAGAAGATCATAGACTTTGAGTTAATTGACAGCTGAGGTATGGTCAAAGGAAAGTATTTTTTCTTTAGCATTTAACAAAACTTTCACATCTGCACTTGTGTTGAACGCTATTAAATTCTTTAAACTTCTAGTCAGCCTGTCAGAGATTCAAAACATGGTGTTCCAGCAATTGAGGTGCAGTTTCTCAGGTACTGTGTGTCCCATTTCTTTCTGGTGCCATTGGGAGGCACGATATTTTTCAAAATTCTTTATTTTGTTTTGTCATAGAACTGAGGTACCTTTATTAGTATTTTCTCTTCATATGCCAATTGCTTCCATTTTCAGTCTTGCATACGAAGACATGGTAGTATAAGGAAGAAAATGAAATATCCTAGGTGACAATGTATTTTGCAAGTGAGTAAAACAAAAACTTAATATCTAAGTATGCAATTACAAAATAAAATCAATTCTGGTTGGGTTTCTTTGGAGTTGGGTTTTTTTTCCTTTTGGAGTCAGTTAGTTTCAAAACTGTAAGAAAATAAAAGAAAAAAAATCAGGCAGTGTTAGGTCCTTATTCTTCAGGTTTTACTCCTCCAGGCTGTCATTACTGATGTCTGACTGATGTGAGCTGGACAACTTGCATGATATTCTGAAGTACTAATTTTGATAAGGCAAAATTAGTAACATTTGCAAAGTGCTTAGCACAGCTCTGTTATATTGAAAGGCAACATTTATTTCTTCAGCCTAGAAGCCTTAGAATTGAGGATGCGAGATCCCAAGAGAGTATCATTCCCTTCAGAGAGAAGTTCATGTCAGCTTTCCCTTTGGAGAGGTGGATGAATTTTAATTAGGTTCACCTGGGACTTCCCCCAGCCCCGCAGTGAGTCTCGCTGCTGACTTCCAACTCTGGCAGGGTCAAGTGTCCCCAGGTATAGAGTTGCATTTGATCCTTTGAGAAGGTGTCAGTTGAGATTTCATAAATATAGCTTAAGAAAGAGTGTCTCCATCTCCATATTCACAGTTTTAACAAAGCCACATCAGAAGCACTAATGTAAAACACACCAGATATTGAAATGGAGGAAGGGAACAAGTTATGCAACCCTTTATCTACTGAGGTTAGATTGCCCCCAAAAATGTATGCAACTTCCAGAATGACAGAGAAACATAAAACTTATAGAGAAATTTATTTAATCCCTTTTTGTTTGTTTGGTTTGGTTTGGGTTTTTTTGTTCTATACATATCCAGAAAAAGTTAAAAGAGTCTTACGAGCATCAGGTTCCCCTGGGCATCCCTGTCCCGCACTATCCCACTATCCCGATCCGCTGGGTAACTATCCCATGCTTTCCAAGCTCATCAGTCAGATTCTTCCTGGTTAGAGATATTTGCACCTGTGTCAGTGAATCCAACATAACCAGAAGCTGTTTCTCTGTCACATATTTTGTGTTCCAGATCTGCAAACGTACTGATGAGCTGTGGTCCATAGTCCTGTGGACCTGTTAGATTTTAAGGGAAAGTTACTTTATTGCTCTAAAAATTGTAGATTTGCCATAGTTTATAACCAAAGCAAGGGACTGGTTTTCTTTGAAAGTAATGCTAGTGAATGTATGGTTCTGGTTACACCTGAAAAGGAAAAATTCTTCCAAAGTCTGTGATCCTTTATAGCAATAAAGCTTGATCTCATCTCTTTGTCCTTCAGACAGCCTCACATCACTCCTCTACTACATTAGTTAACTTCCCCACCCAGATCTCACTGAAACATCAATAATTATCTGCCATCTAGAAACCCAGTACCCTGCAGGAGGCTCGTGTCACTTCTGAGAGCGTGTCTGAGTGAGGGAGGAAAGCAGAATCATGTCTGACTGTTTGCCAAGAATGCAGAGGAAAGCGATATTGCCAGCAAGAGCAGGGCGTTCAGTGGACTGAGGCTGGAGAGCGGCAGGAGACGTTGGGTACCTTGCCTTGAACTCAAGGTCAAGCTGAAGGCAAGATCAAAATTAGTTCTTTTGCCATAGTTTTTTTTTATTATTATTCTTTCAGTTCATAATAATTTTTAAGAGAAAGATGTCATCAGATGGGAAATGCTGAGCCACAGAGCAAAGTCAGCTGCTACCTTACAATATATACCTTAAAATATATAACCCTAATTCTCTGTGTCTGATCTGATGTCGTGCTCACTGACTAGCTGGAAAGGACATTTGGGAAAAATCACCATGCTTGAAAGTTAAGGACGTCATCAAAAGAGTACCAGTGAAAGAGAAGATGATGCAAGGAATGCAATTTGACATGTACAGTATTGAAGTTCAACCTGTATAAAGCTGAAGAAATGCTGAAACTTCATCATGGATGTCTAATTAATATTTGTTGTTCTTGATGTTAATATCTATCTTGGCACTGGATGCTCCTGATATCTCTCTGTCTAGCTTCATCAGATCTGTCTCTGATCAGATCTCTATTGAGACAGCCTTTGATAGAAACCTACTAAAGTTATTCCATAACATGAAAGTGTGTGTTTCCATGATATACATTTTTAATTAGTCAGAGCTGTTCATGCTGCACCAGACGGTTCCTTTACAATCTTCTGTTTATCATTTAATAGACTATCAGGAAGTAATTATCGGGTTTGTTTCACTTTTGTCAGATTGGCTGCAATATACTTTCATTAAGGATTCAAATAAATTTTGAGTGTGGAATTGTGTATACTGTCTGGTTTTCAAATGGTAAAAATACCTACTAATATAACCTGCAGAACAGGACTATCTGCTTGCTAACGGTACCAAGTCACTTCATTCTTAGGTGATAACTTATTTCTTTTCTCTTTATAAATGAACATAAAATAACTCATATACTTAAGCATTGTGATATGTCATTAATTCTATGTAGAGGCTGTAACTACTGTTCCATTCAAATCTATAATTTAAGTGAGGCTTTGCACTCAGTCTATATGAACACAGGAGACGGATACCATAATAGCTTGCAATAATTGACCTGGTGGAGCCATTTTGGAATCATCTGAGAGTAATATACTTGATCCTGCAACCTTTCCTCCTACAGGCACTCTGATTTCAATCTTACAGTTGCAACAGAGGCCATTAGCACGACATCATCTCTGATTCATAGGGAAACTTCATATGAAGAATGAAAGCATTATATATGAGAAGTAACATTTTGATCTCTCAGCCATAGTAGGATGTTGGAATGCAGAGGGATCAAAACACATTTTCTGAATCTAATAGCTGAGACAGTGAGGAGTGATCAACATGTTCGCGTGGGGGGGATGGACGCCAACAGGTTTCCCTGTTGCAAGCTGGGAAATTTATATGTATTGCCATTGAGTTGGGCTGTCTGAACAGGAACATTTTGGGAAGGGGGAAATTCCTCACTAACAGATGAGTATAGTCCTTTCATCCCCTTTGCTCTCTCGGGAGGCACAGTTTAAGGTAAGGCCCCTGTTCTCAGAGGAAGCCAAGATGGTGACGTTGTTGCATTTTGTGTCCTGTTCAACAAGAATTTTAGGAGTAACAGGAGAAGCAAAACGGGTGTCGGAGATGGGAACAACCACGGGACGGATTTGGTGGGGGACCTAAAGAATATAGTGTATTCGGTGACAGAATAAACTGCTTGAGTGGGAAAAAGGGAAGATGTCAGTTAGTGATGTGCCACACCACTACCATCCCGGTCATAGCAGGGCTTTCCTGACCCTCTCACAGTTCTTAGCTGTGATGACGGGATGCGGGGTGTCTGTGTTTGTCACAAAGGAAGAAGTCACTTTGGGTAGACCATCCTTTGCCCTTGGGTTTCCTCATGCTGAGAACTAACTGAATTGGAAAGGCATAGCAATGCCCCTCTTAATAATTGCTTGGGCACTTTCTCAGTGGGGCCACCAACAGTTCCCAGGAAGGACAATAGTCAGGTGAAGACTGGAGGCTGTATAGAGCTCAAGATATATAGACTGAGAATTACTGAGGTAGTCTATAAGTCAGGATAGGAAAATCAAGCTGAGTGTGAGGACTGATGTTGCCATTGAAGTTCCAGAAACTGTGGGGTGCCAGCAACGATGTCGGGCCAGCCCCCCAGCAGACCCCACACCCAGGCAGCTGAGGTGGCTTTCCTCAGGTTTGGTAGGTGAAATAAAACTGACTCCCTGTGGATGACAAAGGCCGGCTTGGGTTGGATTTAGTGACTTCATGATTCTGCTCTTTGTCAACAAAATAACCCGAAGTGTCTCTAGAAAAGTAACTGGAAAGGTGGGGGGAATGAGCATAGATGCTTTAGATCTCTCTTTAGATTAAGTGATGCTTCCTTAACAACACTGGAGGGGGGGTGAGAGAAATTAGCCCCCTCAGATGATATCTGAAGCTTCAAATTGTCTTCCTTTTTCTTGTCAGAGGAAAAAAAATCCCTGCTCCTGCAAAGAAGATATTAGTGTCTCAGGCCTGTGGGGGCACGGCAGGGCAGGTACTTCTGTAAGGACTCTTGTGCTTTTAAGTGGCTCCAATTATTTCTGAACAACTAAGTAGAGTGCTCATTAAGCATTTCCCTTAAATGAAAGTGATGACCTACAAGGTCATGTTAATTAAGCAGCACAGTAAGTCAGCGTGAAGAGGTTCTGTTAGCACAAACAGTGAGCCCAATCCTGCATAACATCATGCTCGCAATTAGTCCGGGTTTGTGTTCATCCTCATACTCTTAAGAATTTGTAGGACAGAATCATTGCACAGATAAAAATTACTGCAGGTCAGTTCAATCTGACAGCAGCCACAGGCTCATTATGTGATCGTGAGCTGTATCTGCTTTTAGATAATACTGACCAGAGCGCGCTGGCTTACTGTGATCAGGAGCAGTGCCAATTTACCCTGTTGAGAAGAAAAGTTGACATATTCCAAGACTTTTACTCACTTTCCAGAGTTTGTCATTTGGACTGGTATGGTGCAAGATCATACGCAGTGATGAAATTTTACAGTTGAATCATCACATTTCAGACACAAGTCCCATTAGCTGCAGGAGGCTCTAGCTGTCAGACACCATCCAACTCCAATTAGTACAGCACAGCCTGGGCTGGGGCATGAATTTCTCCTCTGTGAACCAGTTTACACATGCCGAGTCTCACATGTTCTTGCAACACATTTACTAGCTCTCACCTCCCTTTGCCCCACAGCTTCTCTCTCAGACTTTTTCAGCACAGCCCCAACGAGTTCACGTGGGAAACCCATCTGGCTTCTGGACCTGAGATACACAAGATCCCAGCGCAGGGAAAGGCTGAGGAGATGCACTGCGCCCAGGGGGTCCTAGTCACCCTATGCTGCAGTGGGTCCTCCTGGGCAGCATCTTGTTGACCAGCTACAACTGCATCCCATTCCCTTTACACAACGTATCTCTGATGTGACCAGTACTTGTGTACCCATATTCCCTCCTATCTAATGACAGGAGCCTAGGCAATTTGCAGGATTTGAGACTCAGCATGTTTGGAATTTGGGAAGATGAAGCATGCATGCTGTTATCAGGATGACAAAAGCTTAAAATCAATAGCCCTCTCAAAGGGTGTATATGATCGTTATAGCCGACAGACATCTATGAAAATGGAGGAAAATCCTCTGAAATAAGGATTTGGCCCTAAAACTGCAGAAAACCATCTTTCAAAGTTGGTTCTTTCTTACTTTTGTAAGGGGTTTAAAAAGCTCATTTTGTAAATGCCTGTACACAACTGTACACCCCACTGAAAAATACCAGAGTCTGGACCATTCTTGCTCATCGTCGTTTAGAAAACACCACAGTTTTCTTCCTATTATTAGTAAAACATTGTTAATAGTGGTGGATTTATACAGTTTTCAACAAGTTTATTGCTAAAGTGTTTACTTTTTCCATTCAAACAACGAAATAGAATTATTAAGTAAAATCTACACATCAAAAAAGAAAAATGCAGAAATTGAAATCTGGAATTGGAATTAACAATTTTCCTCATGAAATATGAAGATTTTAAGGTGGAATTTTGTGCCTCATGTTACAGTATTGTACCTCTTACCATAAGTCACATACATGGCTAGCTGCTTTTTTGTGTTCAGTATTCAAGGGCATATCTCTGCTGATGTAAACTGTGACAGAACTGTTGAGGCTGGCAGAGCTCGGACAATATCCACCAGCTAAGATCTGCCCCTTAGTATTCACTCCCATCTGCTGTGCGACTCAGTCATACCAAAACTGCTGAGCACCTGCTCGCCTGATGTTTTTTTAATGAGTTGAACTCTTCGTGTTGGGTTTATGTCTCTGCCAGGTTCCAGTTTAATCACATATAATTTTTAGTCTGAAGTTTCACCTTGGGCTTTGAACGTGTAAGCACAGAACAAAAAGTCCTGTTTCTAGAAGAACTTGCATAGTAATAATAATAGCTAGAATACAAGGCAAGTATTTTAATTCATAGGTTATGACACTCAGCTTTCATGAACAGGAAGGAGGAATTATCCTCAGTAGACAGGAAATAATGAGGTTGACCCATATTCCATAATAGTGTATGAAAATTAACTAAAGGTTTGTGTAGCTAAGATAATGAGCACTTGTATTTAAATTTATAGCCTGGCCTGGTTGTGTAAAAGTTTGAGGGAGAAGATGTGTGTGTACACTAATAGATTAGTGGCTGTGTCTGGAATTTCCAGTTGAATCCTATGAAGCAGTTCAGTATGTAATAAATCAAACTCAGAGGGCTTGCTTGTACAACGTTTGGATAAAAGTATCCTAAGATGCATGAGACCTGCTTTCCCAAGAACCTGATGTTCTTTTTTAACTTTCACATTAGGGGCCATATGTGTTATGTGTTTTGCAGTGAACTGAAATACGCTTATTTAAGTAATAACAATTATATATTTATCAGGAAGTAAAATTGTCAGGTTAAAAAAAAAAAAAAAAAAAAAGCTGTGACATCCTGGAACCACTAATGTAAGATTCTGGTGAGCTGTTTTGAAAACATGAATACCAACTTACAGCACGATTTCTGAAATTCTTACTTTGTCCTTAGGATAAATAATTTTAATCTTTAAATTCTGGTTTCGGAAAAGCATTGTAAAGGAGAAAATAAATGGACAGAGGCAGACTTGTTTTCTTAATGTAAACGGTTTGTGAATTTGTTAGTTGTCATATCTATAAGGTGGCTTAGGAAGCATTTGACTGGTACTAATAATAGTATTTTTGTAGTTTTGTTCTACCATTTGTCCAGGAATCTGAGTGTTTTCTGTATTCTTCCACTGTTTAACAAACTACAATAGATTTTCAGTCTGGGATAATATTAAAAGGGAAAGTTCCCCGTTAGTATTTTAGTGAAATATAATGTTAATATAAAAAACATTTTAGAACAGGAAGTGAAAAGAATATTGCTAATCTGCTGATATGGCAGGAGAAACTTGAGGTGGCAGTTTGTCATCCCTTTACCAAGGTAGGAATTTCACTGAATAACCCTCATTCACATTGTCAGAAGAATACAAGTAGCCAAGCTCTGCTGGTTGAAATATTATATATAAGTTTGTTCGAAGAAAAAGATTCTGAAATATCATTTCTGTAACTCACAAAGGACAGCCATCAGGGAGCAACTTCAATATGATTATTTAAAAATTGAATACGCAACAAATGCTCAGATATAGAACCCTTTAAACTGCATGTCCTGTTTTATATGTAATTGATGCTAAAAATGAAAGGATGTTTTCCATTGCCCTGTTGCTGTTAAAGACAATCATTTGGGACAGCCTGACAAAAACTATCAAAGAAAATCAGGCCCACAATTCTGTCTATTTGTTTTTTTTAATCTGCATTCTGCATCCATTTTCTCTGTTTCACATTTTGCTATGACTGGTGGAGTATTACCAGTGAATATTCTTTCTGTAGCCTGGGAAAGGGAGAGTCCATCAGTGAAAGACTGACATAGACAATCCACAACACGCTGCCAAATCGCAGAGTTAACAAACACACACACTCACACAAAATTTTTCTTCTTGGTTATTTGTTACGATACAAATTGCAGTGGGTTTTATAGAAATCTGGGGGCAAGTAAGTTAGTGGTCTTGCTTTGCAGAATGTTATGCTGTGAGCGTAGCCACTCTTGTTGCTGATCAACACTAGCAATGTCAGATGCTTCAGAGAAAAGCACAGGAAACCCAGGAGTGGCAATTAAAGATTAATTTGAATTAGAGGAAGTTTCCTCTTAACCTTCATTAGCTTGTGATATGACCTCAATCTGAAGGACTTTTTCCTTCAGTTATTATCCCAAATATTCATTATACTTATAAATTGCTAAACCTGTTTTAAATCCTGTTAAGTCTCAGTGATATTCTGTGGTGGCAAGTTCCCCAGGTCTTATGAAAAAGAATTTATTTCTGTCACTTTTAAATTTACTGCCTTTAAATTTCCTATTTAAATGGGCAGAAGGAAGATAACCATGTTCAATTTATTTTCTGTATATCCATTTGTAAAAGTACCCCCATTTAAAACAATTCTGATCTTTTCAACCTCCCTTTCTATAGAATTAATTTGTCTCTACCTTTTTATTTAATACTAATTAAATTCCTTAGCGTGATGCTGAGGATCTATGGCCTTGTCTACATCTGGCCTGCATTACAGATAGCCCTGGCCACAGGCAGCCTTCCAAGCTATTTAGAATAAAATAGAATGGTTTGGGTTGGAAGGGACCTCAAAGATCATCTAGTTCCAACTCCCCTGCCATGGGCAGGGACACCCTCCACTAGACCACGTTGCCCAAAGCCCCATCCAACCTGGCCTTCAACACTTCCAGGGAGCCAGGGGCAGCCACAGCTTCTCTGGGCAACCTGTTCCAGTGCCTCACCACCCTCACAGTCAAGAATTTTTTCCTAATATCTAATCTAAATCGACCCTCCTTCAGCTTAAACCCATTGGCCCTTGTCCTGTCACTACACTCCCTGATAAACAGTCCCTCTCCAGCTTTCCTGTAGGCCCCTTCAGGTACTGGTAGGCCGCAATTAGATCTCCCCAGAGCCTTCTCTTCTCCAGGCAGAACAGCCCCAACTCTCTCAGCCTGTCCTCATAGGAGAGGTGCTCCAGCCCTCTGATCATCTTTGCACCCTCCTCTGGACCCTCTCCAACAGCTCAATGTCTCTCCTGTACTGAGGCCCCCAGAGCTGGATGCAGTTCTCCAGGTGGGGTCTCAGGAGAGTGGAGTAGAGGGGCAGGATCACCTCCCTTGACTTGCTTGTCACACCATTTCTACACCCATTGCATTGTGTAGGCAGAAATATTTGCCCTTTTAATCTCCTTCAGGACACAGAAGTCAGAAGAAAGCTTTTTTACACCTCTACCTGCCAGCTGGGTTTTGAGGTGGATCTAGCCCTCATTGATGAGCTTGGGTGTTTTAGGGGCAGAAGTCCAAGAGTAGCTCCCAGTCCAGCTTCTCAGGATATGTCCAGAAATATTTCCAAAGCTCATAGGAGGAGATAGGAGGCAATGGTGCTGACTGTCAGTGAGTGGTTCCCAGGAGAGCTTATTCTCAGATGAAATGTCATAGTGGATGACATCGTGCTGGGCTCCCAATTTCACATACGTGCAGAAGAAAAGCAGGAGTAATGGAATGAAAGGAGGAAGAGTTTAATACACGCATCCCTGTGACAGGTGATGCCAGGGTCTTCCTAGGATAGATGGTATGCAATGTAGCCTACCCAAATTGGCAAGTATCACTTCACGGGCCAATGGCTTGGTTGGAGCCTATTGAAACAGTTGCAGACCTCCTGGACTTAAGGCTTTTTCATGTGACAACATCAACAACACTCAAGCACAAGATGCATCCAAAGCTCCCGCTTAGAGCAGTAATACCTGAGCTGCCGCAGAGCAGTCATTTAGAGCTTTTCTGAAGGCAAAAGAGATGGGTGGCTGGTAAAATTGATCTCAAATCTTGCTTCACACGTGCTCTTACACTGCATTGTATGTACAACTGGTGTGGGTTTGGGAATATTATATTTTGCATAAGACAGAGATCTCATCATTTTTGTTACAGAAAAATCCTATGATGCTTTCACTGAAATTCTGACCAACTTCCAAAGCAAGTGAATATGCCAATGACCACAAGTTCTGTTGCACTGGGGGGTAGCTCACTTCCATGTGCCCAGATGAGATGGCAGGAAAAAGCATTTCATTGCCCAAAGCATTTGGTATAGGTTTTTCTTTGTAGTGATTTTTCCTAAACTTTACAAAGACAGAAACTAAAACTATTGCTATAAAGTTCTAAAACCAAATTAACCACTAATATTATTGCAGCAGCTCAAGGAAAACTGTCTCATTAGTGCTAGTGAAACTGCTGTAACAACTATGTACCTTTACAGTTATTCAGCTGAGAAGTAAATATCCAATATCACGAAGACAATTTTATTTGCTAACTGTACTGTGAAATCGCTATTTCAGTCTACACATATTTCTTCGGTATCAGAAAAGACGCTGGAATTGTACTAAACATTAAAATAATTAATGCCTGGGGCTACTTATGTAATAAATGTGCTAACTATATTTATATTGTTGGTTGCTTGATGCTACTTACCTGCTAAGCATGTTGCTGAATGAGATTAATTAACAGTATTTCTATTCAGAGGTCAGATCACCTTATGTGGATCTCAGGTAATAGAATTGGTAAAACCTTATTATTTAGCTGTCACATTTAATTATCAGATGGAATCTCTAAAGAGTTATAATCCACTATCTGCTTTTTACTTTTCAACTACTCTGTAGTAGTGTGGTGTTTTAAATTGGTTTAAACCTGTTTAAAACCCTATTGCTAATCTTAATATACATATACAAGTGATCTAGTTGTCCAGTTTCCTTTTCTGTCACTGTGTATATAAATATACAGCTATTTATTTCCTCTTCCAGCTTTCATGAGTCCATATTGTGGTTCCTTCAGAGATGTGTGCTCTGTCTTCTGGATACCTTAAAAGCTTGTGTTCTTGCTCAGAATAACATTATTTACATGTTGCTGTATATATGAATTCATTTACTGTAGTATCTTATGCCACCAAGTAATCAAAAACAGAAACCACAATGTTAATCTCACTCTCTGCATTCCATCTAAGCTTTTAGGAGAAACAGGATTTTTATAAGTAGATTGACTTTTCTGTAAGCATATCAGTGTGAAATATATATTGAAAGAAATTTCAGATATGAAGAAATTGCCATGTAATAATTGTCTTCCTGAAGCTTGTTATACACCTGAAGACAGAACAAAACTTTGTCCTAGATAATGTAATTCAACACACATAAAAAAAGAAACTTAAAATAATGCTGTTAAGATTGCAGAAACATACTCCTGAAAATCCGAACACATTAAAATTCGTGTTTCTTTTGCAATTTCAGTTTCGGTCTTTTGTTCATATAGACTGTGATACTATCTTTTTGTTACATTGGTATGAGTATTTTTCACCTAGACTCTTATTTCACTGAGTACATAGCACAGGCCTTCGTATACTCTGGCATGAGTCAAAGCTCTGTAGAAGATCAGACTTGTGGCTATGGGATGGGTTTGCTTCTTTTCAAAGAGCTTAATGCAAGGAACTGCAGGAAGAAAAGGCAAAGTGAGGCAGTTTGAGCCTTGATTTATCTTGCTGCAGTTGAATGTAGCCCTGAAAAACTGCATTCTTATGCTGCAGTTTGATGGTGTTCATTGTTTGGGTGGTAAGTTCAAGGCTCTGGAATCCATCTTAAATTTTCAATTTTAATAATAAAATTTTAATATAATTTTCTGTATGTTGTATTGAAAATTAAAAACAAAACAGCAAAAAAAGAAATGTTTCTATCCACAAGATAGAAAGATTCATCTGCTGCTTTGCAAACAGTAACTTCAATAACAGACTCTCCTCCTGTGAGCAAATAGCACAACGGCTTGGTTCTGGCTGTAGATCGTAGGCTACTCTACAGGGTTTTCTGTTAGTAAGGGTCTGGGTAGTCTATAGCACATGTGTGCTCCCAGCAGCCAAGGAGTGGTGAAATTCAAGTGTGGTGGATTCCATTATCTTGGAAACTACAAGTATTTAGAAAGTCTGATTTTGTCACTTGTCCCTCTGTTATCCCATGCCCAAGACACAGTGTGTGTGTGGTACAGTTACGCTATGTTGTGATAAGAAGATGCACGTGACTGTGTCATCAGATGTCAGGTTTATGTATGCTCAACAAGGACAGAATCTGCAGAAATTTTACCAGGCCAGAACAATAGCTATGTGCAAAGCGCAGGTTTTGAAAAGTTTAGTGATATTTTTTTGAGGCTACAAAAGGCTCTATTTGACTTAAAGAAATTCTCTTTGTAGGTTTAAGTTCTGTTCCAAAGCAGATATTTTCTTAGAGCATTTCAAAGTCAAGATATATTGATTTTTTTTATCATTGTCCCAAATATTTTTCTCTGACCTTATTCTGAGAAATAGCTGGGTCATTTTGACTTCAGTTTTCTATCAGAAGTTCCAGGCAAGTAGACGGATGGTTATCACAGGAGTTTTCTGGCAGGCAGGTGACAGGCAATAATTGTGACCAGCCCCACCGACAATGTAAGGGTACTGCTCCCAAACCACTACAAAGCAGCTCCGTGGACAACTCCTCATTCAGGCTGATGTCCCACCCAGGAATGTTCTCCTGTTTGCCTGCAACACTGCCAGGAGAACCGCCTAGATCTGGGCCCACATTTAATCATCACTATTGCCACAGAATCGTGGGCTAGTTGCTTTAAAATACAGTTGCCATCAGTTTGAGGGTGAATGTGGCCCTGGTAGGATGGACATATCTCTTTGTATGACAACTTTCCTGGACAGAGTTTCTCTTTTCCGTTCCTTCATCAGAGAGTGATGCCACGGGAATTGGCTGAATCTGTTCAGATCTACCTGACCCAGCTGTAAGCAGGAGGAACCATCCCTGCTTTCATTCATGTAGGACTTATTCTGCCTCCGCTCCAGAATATCATTGTCTGAAAATCCCATTTTATTACTGATGATTTTCTGCATTGCATTTTCTTTTTCCTATACTGATAATTTTCTTTGCAAGACCAAGTATTTCTTCTTTCTCTCAAGATCCTAAATTGAAGTGAGTCACACTTCAGGCCTTAAGTATATTTGAGGAAATCCTTCTGAATTTAATTTAAAGAGACAAACCAGGTAGATTTCTGTCTTCTAAGAAATTGTATTATGGAGATGTTAACATCAGATACCATGGCAGGAGATTGTTTATTTTCTGGCTTATTCTATGTTATTTCATCAAAGAAGTTTAAAACTACTGAGCTAAAAATATTTAAATGAGGTGGTTCTCCAGCATGGCTTTGCATAAAAAAATGACAGCAAAAACTGAAGTGCTGTTTCTCACTGAGGTTATTTAGGATTTTAAAGGTAATGATGCTATGTTGTAACTTTAAATTTAATATATTCTTCTGTAAAATAGTACAGACTCAGTCATTGCCTTACTAAGTTACTAGTTTTTTTCATTTGGGTTTGGCTTTTCATTTGCTTTAGTGCAGTTCTCTGCTAACTTGGTATTTCTGGAAGAAACAGGAAAGAATTATGTCAGTGTTAAAAAGATAATACTGTAAAAAAATCCACTGAATTGTGAAATCAGGCCTCGTATGTCTTAAGGTTCAAGAGTGAGACCTGCAAAGCATTGCATGCCTTTAGATCCCCAAAATGGGATGCAGATATTTATTTGGGTGCCTGCTCTCTTCAGACTCCAGTCTGGCTGCTCCTCAGTCAGCTCAGCGCCTGGAGCTGTGTAACTGCATTGCTGGGGCACGAGCCCACCATAACTTTGTTTTGAAAATGTTTATAATTTTCTTTGTATTTTACATGCTACACTAACAATTCAAGTGCCTGTACAGTTTCAGAAGCTCTTCAAGAGATAAAGTTGTTATAATACTGTTGTCACAGGTTCGTTGGTCACCTGCCATTCTCCAAAATCTCTGCTGTCTTTTGATTGTTGCTTCATTATATCAGTCTCATACTGAAAAGAAGTGAAATATCATATTTATACTATACTTGCAAAGCATCCACCAGGGATTGCTCGTTTTAAGCATTCTGTGAAACTGTGTGCTGATGCCTGTGCACCACGAATAAAACATTTCAGTAGTTAAGGAACCTGGTTGAACTAAGAAATTTGCCACAAAGGCATTGCTCTCTGTTGCATCATTCAATGTTTTCAGATATTGATGTGCAAGATTTTATTAAACATGCTGGATACCCTTGTTCAAATTTACAATTTTTATATCCACCACACGCAATATTTTTTATTTCCACCAAACATTCTACTATAGCTGCAGTAAATATGTAATAGTATCAATAAAAGATTTATATGCAAGTCAGTATTTCATTGTAAATGATAAAAAGTGAATCATATTATATTTTACAGGGATTTTATAATGCAACATAATTGCCATAATAGGCTAGGGAAAGGATGAAGAGAGAAAGTCAAAGAAATGTGAACAAGTTTAAAGCTTGGTTGAAACATTTCCACAGTAATGATTTTATCTACCATTTCCTGCTTCAAATTAGGAGAATGAAAAATCAGAATTTGTCTTTTTGAAGTGTCTGTTCATAAACATTGGAAGTTTTCAGCTATTTTAATGACAAAATCAGCATAATATATGTCTTGCTGTTTGGAAGATGTGTTACAGAGAATATCATTGTGGTCACTTCTTGTTTTATCAATTTCTTTTTCATTTGGACAAGCAGATTCCAGTGTAATAATTTGAAACAATATACAGTAACTAGGGCTGAGAAAATATTACCATATAGTCGGCAGATGTCTAATGATAGTAGAGAAAATAATTGAACACTTAATTTAGAATTTACAGCTTCCTGATTGCACAGTGGTTATAAGCAGTTCATAATTTTTCATGAAATTAAATATGTCCAAATATACTTTTTAAAACATTGTGGTTCAGCACTTAGAAACTCACACTTTCTATGAGAATGTTTGTTTCCAACATTGTATTTCAGAAGTCAATTCTGAAATTTTGATGTCGCATAAAATTTTACCCATTTTCCAAAATTTGACACAGCATAAAATTTCTGCTCTGTGATTAGAAAGAATAGCTTTCAAGAACAGTGCAACAAATCATTAAATTGTCATAATTATTTTTCCCCATATATTTTAACTCAACATTATCATTCATATGGATGTTCCTGACAACTAACTCCTATACTAGGAAAAGCAAAGAAAAAGCTGATGTGACCATACAAATGACACATATTTACGTATCCACTTGTTCCAATAAATCCTCAATGTTCTATTGTAAGACACTAAGCATAAAACATTTTGTTAATCGTGTCCATCATAATCATCAAAGTCTTGATGTGGGCAGAGGTTTCCCCAGTTAAAGGTTTAAACACCAGGCCCTTGTGCATCATTGCTTTCTTAATCCCTCCTGTGCTTAATCCCTGCCATTTTGTACACAGTCAACCAGTAAAAATGCAGCATATGTGTAAATTTTTAGCCGAGCAAGGATGCTCCCTTTATAGGAAAATATGGAAACTCCAGGTTCTACCCTATTAAACAAATATTGATCAAAGTGAAAGTGCAAAAGCAAATGTTTTGATGAAGAACACTGGTAAGGGTATACTTCTGGCACGTGGGAAATTTGCTTCAAATCTCCTCTGAACATGAGGGCTACAGCCTGATGGGGAGTACTTGCACTCTGCATTTAAAATAAACAAATATTATCCCTTATGAATCTCATCCAGAAAAAATATCAGCAGCCAAATCCATCCTGAATCTCATTCTCAATTTCTGAATAGTTATGAAGTGACCAAATTATGATCATTAGATAAATTTAGTTTTAATCCAGATCCATTCAGAACAAACTTTGTTAGGCTTAAATCCTGTTTTTTCCATATTTTATTCCCTGGTTATTTATTTTGTGTTCTTATAGCATCATTCCAACTTTCAATGACTAAATTAATTTCCTGGTAGTCCTCAATTTACAATATTAATGTCCACATTATTAACTGTAATTAGCATTATCTGATCCATAATCCATGTTTGGCTGAAACTCAAGGTTCTCAAGAGCTAATCCCAAAGCAGATTGCTAAATCAAAACCTGGGAAATAGGATGAATAGAAAAAATTAGAATTACAACTACTGCATCTGAAACCCTGCCGAGAATCTTTTGCAAAATTATATTTTACAAAGCTGTCTTCTGAGATTGAGGGTGGCTCTTTAAATCATGCTGAGAGATAGTGTAGTCTAGTGGTTCAAAGAGAGACAGGAGTCCTGGACTCTGTCCATTGCCAGTGATTTAATGTGTGACTATGAGAAATTCAATCTTTTTGTGATTCAATATCCCCATCTGCAAAAATAAGCATAATGATATTTGCCTGCCTTATTTGAGATTTAAAAACATTAGTGTATTCTGAAGAAAAGACATAAAGCTGCTGCTTTTCCCATTAAATAAAATGGGAAATTTTTCAATTTTTTTTTGGTTGACCATGGCTGCCCCCCTATATGAGCAAAATATGTTATTAATGGGAATATTTAAAGATAATTTTAATAGGAGCAAAGGATATGACTGCCATTTGTGCCTTTGAAAGTATCCTTATTTTTGCATTCCAGCAGTTCTTATGATAATCATTGCTTCTCTAGAAAACTAAGTAGCCAATACATACAATTTTGCCAGCTCTAAATGTCCTGAGTTCATTTCTGATGAATTTCAGTGCAAGCAAATCTCCTTTCCATTGACTTTAATGTGAGTTGGCCCAGGTCCAAGGGATTCAGTACAAGCTGTAGCTACCAATCTCAAAGCAACTTTAATGATGCCACCAGTAATAACAGCTTCACATTCAAAACCAGGTGCAGTTGGTTTTTCAGATTTAATCAGTTAATCTGTTGGTCTCAATACCTTGCATCAAAAGCACAGTTTAGGCTACCATATCTAAATTCCTCTTTAACATAATGTTATTGTATTTTGTAGATATTTTTGAGTAATATGTAAACACGTATCGGTAGCCATGTGGAAATGGGAAGTTGAACACAGTAACCAGATTTAGCACTTCATATGGAAAATATTCTGCAAAGCTGTTGGAGAAATTAGTTATTCAACTACACATTTGAAAAACAATTTTTGCTTTGAGCAAGTAATTTAAAGAACAAACATAAAATACCTCAGTAGTGAGGATGATAATGTAGAGAACTATGATTTACCTGAAGTCAGCACATAAACTCTTGAGTATAAGGATCCTTGCAATTCAATAACTGCTGAGTTGTAACTAGAGGCAAATTCAGCCTTAATTGAGTAGAAACATATCTGCATGTCCTGGAAATCTCAGAAAAGCAAAAATGTTCAAAAGTACAGCTCAGAAGCTAAAATGCCATCCGTCCCATTTTTTATCATTTTCTCCATCTGGTTCCATCCCAACCTGCTGATAAGAATATAGAATTGTTTTCTAGTTTGCTCTTTATAGTAGCTAAAGCTCTTTTCATTATATCTCTCAGATAAAAACCTTTACAACACCCTTCCTGTGTTTCTTTATTGTGTTTGCTTAGAAGTTTTCCAGAATAAATAATTTTCGATTACTGTGGGTTTTTAGCAAACAGCATATTTTGCCACTACTTGACCTGTTGCTACTATAGCTTTATGATTATTAATTTGTACCATCACAGAGCATAAAAGACAGCCTTTTTTTATAGTAACCGCACAAATGAGTTTTAGCTGGTCTCTGCCCAGAAGAACTTACAATCTAAAAAAAATCTTTTGACAACTCCAATGCAGTGAACAGAATAAAATCAGCTTTCAAAACATGTTGAGGGGATGCCTGACTAGCTCTTAAAGGTCTTATTCTGCATCAGCACTAGCAGGATAAATTTAGTTTGCATGCAGCTTTGTGCTGCCAAGTCTACAGCTAGACTGTTTCTGGGACCTGTTCTCTCCTTCACACCAATAGTGTAAATGTGTCTGCAATTCTTGGGGCTTACACACTACAGACTGGGGGCAATATTTAGTCCCTTTTGTTCAATGGAAGTTCTGCACGTACACCTCAGTTTAAGGTGAGAAAAATGAGAAGGTTTGGGTGGACATGACAAGATAATTTAGATGAGAGAACTTACATTGGCCATTTTGCTTGTCTTAATTTTACATTTTTACACTTATTTTTACATTTTACACTTCATTTGTTTTTTTACATTCTACTCTTTTCTTAAACATCAGAACAGCTGTGTTTAATGAGCTGAAACTGAAATAGATCAATAAAATGTTACCTGGATGATTAGAGAGAACGTACTGGGTATGTGAGTGTGATTAAGAATCATATAGCTTAGATTTGAATGAGATGGCATGTACAGTTAAGGATTAAGGGAATATTTTTCTGAAACAGAAAAGTAAATTTCTCTTTAATATGCAACAAATTTCAGTGAAAAATATTTAGATTGAAAAGATCTAGACAGTAAAAGCAGGCAGTTGACAATACATAAGTGTTTTCTGAAGGTGTGTGCTTCCTGGGAAGGCTGTGCGTTGAAACACATCTTGGAACCAGAATCAAAGGCTGTAGCTGAAGTGGACATAAGGAGGAATAAATACGGAGGCTAAATTTATTTCTCCCATTACATTTTTTTGTGAATTTTAAATTTTTTGTACACTTGCTTTGTCTTTCTTGTGTCTGTTTCTGTGCAGTTCTTTAAGCATATTTTTCTTTGTACTTTTGGCAAATCATAATCCAAATATCTAGATTGCTTAAGACCTTGTAGATGCTGCTGTTCTATTCTGCCCTAACAGAGTCACAGAATGGTTGAGGTTGGAAGGGACCTCTGAACTCCACCATCTCATGGTCACTGCAGCCAAGGCTGCCTTTTACCTTCACATCCCCAACAAGGCTTTCCTTGCTGGTGAGTATGACACCCAGCAGACCACCTGTCCTCTTTGGCTCCGCTATCACTTTGGTGAGAAAGTTGTTGATGCACTCCAGGAACCTCTGCTGTGTTGTCCCTCCAGCAGATATCAGAGTGGTTGAAGCACCCCATGAGGACCAGGGCCTGCAATTGTGAGGCTGCTCCTATCTTTCTGTAGAGAGTCTCATCTACTTGTTCTTCCTGGTCAGGCAGCCTATAGCAGACACTGACTAGAATGTCACCCTTACCTGTCTTCCCTTTAGTCCTCACCCGTAAGCTCTCAGTTGGTTCCTCATCCATCCCCAGGTGGAGCTCCATGCATTCCAACTGTCCTGCCATATAAAGGGCAACTCTACCTCCTTGTCTTCACAGCCTGTGCTTCCTAAGGAGCTCATAAAGAGCCCTTCTTCCTTGAGTAGAAAACTGGTTGTTGTCAGTCCAATCAGGTTTTACACACTGAACACTAGATCAGTTCAGAGACCTTTGGGATGCTCTAACATCATTACTTTGGTGGAAGAATACCATATAAGTGATTTTATTTGTCTTATGTCTGCTTCAAAAAAGTAGTGACAATCACAGCTTGCTGGGCTGAGAAGCCCACCTACACCATCATCAAGAAACAGCGGTCCTGAGAAAAGCCTCTTTTTGACAAATTTTGTGGAAATCAAAACACTTTTAAGGTTTCTGATTCATTTCCAATGGTAATTTAGGGTGAATCAACCCCAACTATTAGAGCATGTAAAGAATTTTTATTAAAAAAAGAGGGAGCACATTTGTGGGAAGATGTATGAGAATGGAACTGGGGATCTGCAACAAGTATCTCTTAAGAGCGACTAGTTGGAAACTGCAGAGAGAAAAGAGGGGGTGGGAGGAGCAATACAAGAAGAAGAGTAACTCACCTGTAGAGAAACTGGAATTCCCAGAGACAAGCTGTCTGCATTCCTACATTCCATAACCATTCATGTTACCAATTATCCTTAGAATCCTAGAATGGTTTGGGTTGGAAGGGACCTTTAAAGATCATCTAGTCCAACCCCTCTGCAATGAGCAGGGACATCATTCACTGCTTCAGGTTGCTCAAAGCTCTCCTTCATTTCTACTGAAGATTGCAATACCTTTGGAGTTTGTAATGTAATTATTAGCATATAGGTAATTATTTCTTCTTCTTCTGAAGATAAAAGGGAAACTGAAGAATCCAGTAGATCCAGTATATACTTCAGAAGCAGAACACTGAATACAGGGACTTTTCATCCTTTTCATATTTCTGGCTCATTTTTAACATTCCATCCTTGTGTATACATGAAGTGTTCAGTATTCAGCTGAAGGTTAACCTAGTAAAAGATAACTCTTATTCCAGAATAATACCCAGGCATAGCAAGAACTATAGAAAAGCAGAGCACAGCCTACCTTAATCCCAGATTTCTTTCAAGTGGAAATAAATTCTGATGGGAAAAAGAAATGGGGTTGAAATGAGAAAATCTAGACTTTTATTAAAACACTAAATTAGACAAGTTGCAGGATTCATATTGAAAAAAAAAAAAAGGGGGGGGGGGATTTTTCACAGACCAGCATATATAACACTACAATTGGAGGCTCTGAGGACCACTAATGTGTGGGCTGGGATTTTTTGATATATCAGACATGAGAAGCTTACATATTCTTGAACTATTCAAACTATAGCTCCTGGAAGATTTAATTGTAAGAAAAAATGAACTTGGAGCTACTGGTCAAAGATACATTCAAAATCTCCAACGACAGTAAAAGGAACTAATGAGAGAATCTGTAACAATACTAATAATGGGAAGAAAGTGAAAAAAGAAGAGGAACGTTGAAGGAAAAAAGGGGAAAAAATAATAATTTGTATTTTAATTTAAAACTATTACCCATGTTTTAATTCTTTAGTAGATTTTTTTTAGGGACCATTTATCTTTGCAGCATCTTTATATGATAGTGATGGGGTGTTAATATACTATAATTTGCTTCTGTACTGGAACATATGGCAACACTGTCTGGTTTTGTTATTTTGATCATTTTCATCTTGCATCAACTGCATACAAATGGAGCTAAAAGGTATTTTCTTTGGTAAATGTGAAAAATAATCTGTAGATATTGTCAGTCTACTGTATCATTTGGAATGGACAACAGAAAGGGGACTGTCCTAATTGAAAATTACACTTTGTTGTTTTCAAAGTCTACTTCTGCACATTTGTTTCATTTCTATTGTCATTTTATTAGGTTCTATCTCTTTGAAAGGGAACGTGAAGTGCTAGAAGTAGAACCTTCAGCAGAGATTTCCATATTTTGGCCTCTAGATAACTCAAAGGTTATCATAAATATCCATTAAGATTTAAAAAAAAAAAAAAAAAAGAAAAAGAAAAAAGATACAGAGGTAAAAACTGATCTAGGGAAAATATCAAGGAGCTTTGTGTGCTGTCCTTAATAGATCAAGGTCTTATTTTGGGGGAGAAGGTTATACATTTTATTCTGCTTTCTTTTCTTTCTTCCAAATGTTTGCTTCTACTTAATAAGATTTGCATTAGACATGAGTCTAAATCAAAGACTACAGACATACACTTCTAGATAGATTAAAAATTTAATTTCATATTCATATTTGGCATCTCCAGACCATTCATATTACAGTAATTGAATGAATTTTCCATTTCTTTAATCCAATATTTTATTCTCACAAGATCAAGTGCTGATGTCCTTGATTTTGTTTTTTATTATATTTTTTCCTTTTACTTTCACAGTCTATAATTGTCCTTAATAATAGAAATGTTTATCAATTAATCAAAACCTAAAAAGATCAGTGGGCAAGCCTACTCATGTGGCAATAACAATAGTTTCTCTTAAGGATTTATCTCCTTCTGACCATTAGATTAGCTAAAATAAGACAGAATAACTCCTCCTTCAAGAATTCTTGTTTTCTAAGATAAGACAGTGGATAATGGGCAATTACCATGGGCAAAAGCCCTGATAGAAATTAGTCTGGCCAGGGATGTCAAGGACAACAAGAACAGCTTCTATAGGTATGTTAGTGATAAAACGAGGACGAGGGAAAATGTGGGTCTCCTCCAGAATGAAACGGGTGACCTGGTTACCCAGGATATGGAGAAGGCTGAGGTACTCAATGACTTCTTTGCCTCAGTCTTTACTGGCAAATGCTTGAGCCACACTGCCCAGGTCACAGAAGGCAGGGACTGGGAGAATGCAGAACCGCCCACTGTAGGAGAAGATCAGGTTCGAGAATATCTAAGGAACCTGACGGTGCATAAGTCCATGGGACCTGATGAGATACATCCATGGGTCTTGAGGGAACTGGCGGATGAAGTGGCCAGGCCACTCTCCATCATATTTGAGAAGTCCTGGCACTCCGGTGACGTTCCCGCCGACTGGAAGAGAGAGAACATAACCCCCATTTTTAAGAAGGGTAAAAAGGAAGACCCAGGGAACTACAGGCCGGTCAGTCTCACCTCTGTGCCTGGCAAGATTATGGAGCAGACCCTCCTGGAGACTATGATCAGGCACATGGAAGATAAGGAGGTGATTGGTGACAGCCAACATGGCTTCACTAAGGGCAAATTGTGCCTGACAAATTTGGTGGCCTTCTATGATGGGGTTACAGCATCGGTGGATAAGGGAAGGGCAGCTGACGTCATCTACCTGGACTTGTGCAAGGCATTTGACACTGTCCCGCACGACATCCTTGTCTCTAAATTGGAGAGACATGGATTCAATGGATGGACTGCTCAATGTCCAAGTGGAGAACAGTGACGAGTGGCGTTCCTCAGGGGTCGGTACTGGGACCGGCACTGTTCAACATCTTTGTCGGCGGCATGGACAGTGGGATCGCGTGCACCCTCAGCAAGTTTGCCGACAACACCAAGCTGTGTGGTGTGGTTGACACATTGGAGGGAAGGGATGCCATCCAGAGGGACTTTGACAGGCTGGAGAGGTGGGCCCCTGCGAACCGCATGAATTTCAACAAGGCCAAGTGCAAGGTCCTGCACGTGTCTCGGGGCAATCCCAAGCACAGCTATAGGCTGGGTGAGGAATGGATTGAAAGCAGCCCTGAGGAGAAGGACTTGGGGGTATTGACTGATGAGAAGCTCCACACGAGCCGGCAGTGTGCGCTTGCAGCCCAGAAAGCCAACCGTGTCCTGGGCTGCATCAAATAGAAGTGTGACCAGCAGGTCGAGGGAGGTGATCCTGCCCCTCTACTCCGCTCTTGTGAGACCCCACCTGGAGAACTGCGTCCAGCTCTGGGGGGCCCCAGTACAGGAGAGACATTGAGCTGTTGGAGAGGATCCAGAGGAGGGTGCAAAGATGATCAGAGGGCTGGAGCACCTCTCCTATGAGGACAGGCTGAGAGAGTTGGGGTTGTTCAGCCTGGAGAAAAGAAGGCTCTGGGGAGATCTAATTGCAGCTTACCAGTACCTGAAGGGGCCTACAGGAAAGATGGTGAGGGACTGTTTATCAGGGGGTGTAGTGACAGGACAAGGGGCAATGGGTTTAAGCTCAAGGAGGGTCGATTTAGATTAGATGTTAGAAAGAAATTCTTGACTGTGAGGGTGGTGAGGCACTGGAACAGGCTGCCCAGAGAAGCTGTGGATGCCCCCTCCCTGGAAGTGTTCAAGGCCAGGTTGGATGGGGCTTTGGGCAACCTGGTCTAGTGGAAGGTGTCCCCGCCCGCAGCAGGGAGGTTGGAACTAGATGATCTTTAAGGTCCCTTCCCACCCAAACCATTCTATGATTCTATGATTCTATGACTGTGGGTTAAACTCTGCTGCTGTTGCAAGTGGAAGATGTAAATTCCTGTGTCCGTGCGCAGAAGTGTTTCTACTGTGGTGACTTCCACATGATGTGTGTCTGTATTTCCTCCATCCTTCTACCCTGCTAAATATTCCTTCTCTTTCATTCCTGTAGAACTACCCACATTATCATCTCAGGTTTGCATAGTGACATGAAAGAAAGGCTTTGGCTTATTAGTGTAACCTTGACTTGCAGAAAACCTAACAGTAACTGTACCAAAGTCGTATGCTGAGCATCACAATTTGAGCCCTTTATTGAGAGCTTCTCCTCATGAGGGACAAGTGTGATTACACAGACTAGCACAGACATCAATATAGCCACAACAAAACTCCCAGTCTTTTAAAGATTTTTTTAATGTTTTCTGTTGGAACAAAAATAAATAATCATTTTGCTATTAATGGCTAAAAGAAAGATCCCAAAAGAAGATGGCAAAGTTGTTACGATAGTTAACAGAGCAGCAACATGAGCAGGTCTGAATATGAGCTCCCATCATTCAAGGACAGTTAGAGCTGTGAAATGGTGTTAATTGTTGTCTCCTTGCAGTGAATTACTTTTGCTGCAGCAAAGAAAGTGCTGTTGCCTGTCATTTTTAGGTCAAAACAGCCTCCAGACTCCAGATTTTGTGGTGTGAAGAGACAGGATTGAGAACTGATGATTCCTGGGATTTGATACCGATACAGTATTCTTAATTACTTTCATTGGCTATTTCAGTATGTTTCTCCGCTCACTGTTGCAACTTAGTGTGGATGAGGATGCTGGTGATTGACTGCTATGAATAGCTGGCGTCTTGGTTTGTTTTATTAAATTATTTCAGAACCTTGGTAACATCTGAACGGCAGAAGTCTGACCTGCAAATCGAACAGTGGGCAGGGTTTAGCTCAGAGATACTATCAGACACCAATTGCTTTTAACAGCCCCGTTCTGAAGGAACATGAGAATGACCTTGATTGTAGGATTGCAGTTCTTCATGAGGTCCCCATTTTTTTGAGGTAAGCAGATACTGTCATACTTATCATAAGAAAGCAGGATACTGGAAATCTGAGTGAGTAATTATTGAGCATTTTGAACTTCAGACTCTTTAGGACAATGTAAAATTGACAGACCTGATACAGCCCATACTTATCCCGTTTACAGTTGTGGTCCTAAACCAACTGAGTTGCATCAATTACCTTTACTAAAGGAAGACAAGGAAATGCAAATATTCTCAGGAGAACCTTAGACTGACATCTAAATGGGTTTTCATTTTATAAAATCCTTGTCTCACTAGTGAGTTACATGTTCATATAACAGGGATTTTGTGTTTTAAAGGAGCAGCCAGCTCATGATCTTAAAACTTATTATACAATCCCCATTTTCTTTTAGACTTGTACAGATATCCAGACTCAGCTTCTGCAAACTCAGAAGTTATAAACACAAACATTCTGCCTTCTTTAAGTTGTATGGTCCAAATTACATGAGCATTTGTTCCAATTTTAACTTGCAGGAGATACCATTGTCTTCCATCATTTTTAGGAAACCAAAAGGTATCCTGTTTGCTACCGACTCAAAGAATTTTAAAAAAAAAGGGGGGGGGGGGAGGAAGGAAGCTAAAAATAAAATTAAAAAAAAAAGAGAGAGAAATGGAGGAAATAAAACTGGCAAAAGAGATTGACAAATAAAGGACGAGAGAAGTAAGATATGGAACAAATGAACAGTTTCAGGGCCAGTCCAAGCAAGACTTGCCTAGCCATTGTGCCAATCGCAGCAACGTATTTTCCTCCCCTCACTGTCACGCTGATGCTTTCTCTCACTTGTTTCCAGCCATCTTTTGTACTCTCCTTGTCCCTTTGCTCTTTCACATCACCTACTCATTTTAAAATGGTAGAAGGGAGAAAAGAGATTAAGGAGAAAAAAAGAGACAGTTGCAAAGCACACCATCTTCACTCCTTCCACTTAAATTCCTTCAGTTTTAAACAGCACAGATTTTCCTGCAGCACCAGCTGCATTGTGTAATTAGAACTGCAACTGCAAAGTGGAAAACTAATACATTTTTATCATTTCACTGTGTACTAAAAGGCTGGCAGAGGCTGCCTCTGCCACAGGTGTTGCAAGTGCTCAGAGCCAACCTTTTTACAAACATGACAGTTGCACAACTGACTTTGTCAGTGGAGCAGAGAAAAATGTGCACCTAAAATGCATGTAGCATTCAATACTCCGTATGTGTAAGACTTTTTAGAAAAGATTGGAGGCTTATTTGGTCCCATGATACAGAAATAATCTTTCTCTGTGAGAACAGACTAGTGAACCAGATGTGAAGCAAGCCTGTGAAATGCAAGCACCTAATTACATATCAAAGAAGAAAATAGACACTAGTTTAAATCTACAAATCCTGACTGAAGCTCAGCACAAAAGGCAAACTTAGGAATTAAGCATACATATTCTGTAGGCATGTAATATTTTCCTCAAAATAATTAAAGTTCACCAAGGAAAAACATAACTCGCTATTGATTAGTGCATGCAGTGAATGAATCATAAATTACAAACCAACTTAATTCAGCCCATTCTGCTGCATCTGTAAAGTTATGGATGATAATCCCAATATTACATTTTACAGCAGTACAAAGCAAACTTTACAGTTACAATATCAGGAGAGATACGTAAAATCAAGTCCCTTCCAGCTCTGCTTGACTTAAGATAATAATTATAGTCTCTACACTTGTCCAGTAAAGAAGTCCAAATAAAATTCTCATCCTCGAGTTCTGCCTGCAGATGGCCAGTAGAGTTTATTAAGTTCTATGAAGACTGCAAATGAATGAAATGAAATATAACTAGCCACTAAAAGTTGTTCTGTTCTGTGCTTATTTGCTCTTGCCTGGTTATATTACAACTGCATGTAGTTACAGACAATGACAACAAATTCAATTTTATAAAACATGTTGCAACAGCCTAATTTCTCCATTTCTTCTGCTTGCAATTTCTGCAGTTTATTCGTCTGATATCCTCAGACTTCTTTCTACTGATTTAGGGACAACTTTGGTCTAACAGTAGTTTTTATATTTTCTTTTAGGCCCTCATACTTGCATTTTTTGAAATAACTGAGACTCTAGTCAGCAAGGTCGTGCTGCTGCTCTTTTTACCGAGCCTTCTGAACAGTGTGTGCTGACATTGAGGTGACCCAGCCTAAGCACGCAGTCTGAATTGTTCCTATGGGCCAGAAGGAGAAATCCTCAACAAATTTTGATCAAGTATCACTAGGTCAGTCTGTAAAAGGTATGCTTTTGTATGCCTATATCTGATTACTTCTAAGCTGGCTTACAGAGGAATTAGAAAGGTAAGAGTCAGGCAAAGCTGGGCTGAAATGAGATATTGCAGTGAGAAATCCATTTGATTTTCATGTTGGGTGTTCCTGTAGGGTCTCTGCAGGGTCTATTCTGTACTAACTTTGTGGTAGACCATACATGTTTTGGGGTAAGTTGGAGGGGGAGCAGTTTGGAGGGTCTCTCTTTTTTTTTAAGAACTTGTAGTGACCTTGATACTTAAGGAGCTGAAGAGATTGGAGAACAATAAAGAGCGGAAATTAAAAGACTTCAGAAAAAAGAGGAGTTGAAATTGAAGATTTGTTTATTATGCCACTGAGTTGGTACTTCAATTTGGACACCTACCTTCAGCCATTAAGTACAAATGCTATTAAAAGTAATTCATTTAATTTAAATAATGAATTAAAATAATACCTGTGCAGAAATCAATACTGTACCAGATGGGACAAAGCAAGGGCATACACTGAGGAAAAGGTTACTTTCTGTTGGAATAACTCAAGTAGATCAGTTGCTGATTCCAAAATTATGTATAGCACAATCGTGAAAGTAAGATACCTCATTTCGCTAGGTTGATGCTTATGATAAAGGCAGTCATATGACTGAGTAACCTGAAAGTCCCCTGACTCACGCAAATAGCCTGTTGCTGCACGTGAATGAAAAAAGTGAGCAGACATTAAGTTCTTCCATTAACTGTTGTAGATATGCTTTTTCTGAGGTAGTCACAGCAGCCATTTTGTTGTCTTTATAATCTTATTCCCCTCAGAAGTTCTGGGAATGGGAAGGACTCTGGCTTAGACACGGCAGTGGAGGTGCTCCAGCCCAGCAGTATTCAGGGGGGGCTGCGTCACCGGTGGGGTTGGAAGGAAGGAGTTTCAAGAAGGAAAAATTCTTTTGGTAAAAAAAATTCTAGGTTTGGAGACAATTAGGAATAGATTGCAGCTTGTTTTTGAAGGAGATTTGGGGTTTCTTGGGAAAAGTAAGAGCCTCTTTTTTGGGAAAAGAACATGAAGGGTTTTGGAGATGCTTAGTGATAAACGAGGCACACGACGAACCACAGCCTGTTCTTTCTTTTTCTCCATCCCTTTGTCCCATCTCTGTCCTATCCCTCTAACACAGTACCCTCTCAGTTCGCCCTCTAGTGTTTGGGTTACTAGTCTATTCTCCCCTAGGAAGGTATTACACTGAGAAGAAAGACAGGAAGGGAAAAGGGAGTGGAAAATATTTGTCACTTTTCATGACATTGCAGAGCATAAAAATAAAAAATGGCAACGAACATGAAAGTACTGCTTTGCGTTCCTTTTTTTTCCTTCTTCCTATAACATGTTAGTTACATGTCAACAGTACTGAACATTAAAACATGAAGAAAACAAATGTAGATCTTAACTGCCCTATTATTATTATCCCATACAGTTAAAACTCCTGAAGAAAAAGTGACTTAGAAACCTGATTATTTTGTCATTGTCACAAATCCATGTATTAATTGGACACTACATTTGCAAAGTGCCCTTATGAATGCAAGCAAAATGTGTCTGGTAGATTAACAAAGGACCTCACACCTGTTTCTCATGCAAAGTTCCTTTCTGATGCTGTCACAGAACCATACTGAGAGAGAGTTTTGGCAGATGGCATTACAATTCAAATAAAGAAAAATAAGCTTCTGAATTCATACATATTTCCTTGTCATTCAAATGCCAAGGGATTTTTTTAACATAATGTTTAAAGTATGGAGTGACTCAATTTGAGTGTCCTCATAAATATAACTAATGCATAATGATGAATAAGTTATGACAAGAAGTTTCAGAAAGCAGTTACATGCAACTAAAGCAGATTTTTATCTATTATGCAACAAAGCAAAAAGTAATAAAAGATGGGACTTTTAAAGTTCTCACCCTAGACAAGGCAATGAAGCCACTAAGGAGACAAAACCAGATTCTAATCTTATTTCACTAGTATAAATCAAGAATTGCTGCCTCAGCAGCTGCAGTGTTAACCTGAATTTTCTAGTGCAATGTAATCTTCTTCATCAATTGTATTGATTTATCTGTTTCGTCAAATACTATTTAAACAACTAATGTATCTGCATTACATATATCCAGCTACTGTTCAGAGCTGTGAAAACACATTATTAAAAAGCATGGTAGTCATGGAAACAGATCATGTAGGAAGTACCTTGAGAAGGATTCTTCTGATTGCATACAACTGCATTGGCCACTTGGAAATAAAATATAGAAATGTAAGATGTCTTTTACTTGATCAGAGCACTAGTTTATTTAATCTGCTCTGAGATTTCCATGCAAGGCCGGTATCTGATGCCTCTGAGGCAGTTGCAATGCATCAGAAATAAGTAATGTACCTATGCAATTTTACAGCCTGGGCAGGGTAGCTTTTTATTTGTGGACCACCCACAGATAATCAGTTCATTATAAGCATACAAGGTAGCTCTTGGCTGGGTTTTTTTTTTCGTTATCGCTATAGATGTTACATTTTTCCGCTTCTGTTTGTAATATGTCTATCCATAATATGTCTATCCCTAAACTGAAGGAGGGTCGATTTAGATTAGATATTAGGAAGAAATTCTTTACTATGAGGGTGGTGAGGCACTGGATCAGGTTGCCCAGAGAAGCTGTGGATGCCCCATCCCTGGAAGTGTTCAAGGCCAGGTTGGATGGGGCTTTGGGCAATGTGGTCTAGTGGAAGGTGTCCCTGCCCATGGCAGGGGAGTTGGAACTAGATGATCTTTGAGGTCCTTTCCCACCCAAACCATTCTATGATTCCATGATTTGCCTCACTGGCCTGTCACATGAAATCAAGCAATTGCCATTTGGTTTAATAACAAGGGCAAAAAACAAAAAACCAGAAAGCATTATGCTGTATGCTTTATTTTGAAAACATTGACTTGAGACTCTCAAGGCCCAGTGAGACAAATGAAGTCATGAAACAAATGTTTTCTGATGTTGACTGAAATTTTAATTAAACTTTAGCGTTGTTATTTTAAAAATAATTCAGAAACAAGGTAAAATAATCTGACCATGAAAGATGGTTAGGGGAGATGAAGAAAAGGGGTTGTCTTCTGTGCAGAGGGACAGCATGGATGTACGGAGCTCTCCTATGGGATGGATGGATGGCTGATGGAGAGTCTGTGGATCAAGATCAGAGGACAGGCTGGTAGGGGAGACTTGGTGGTGGGTTGTTGTTACAGACCCCCTGATCAGGATGAGCAAGTGGATGGAGCCTTCTTTAAACAACTCAAGGTAGTCTCTAATCACAGATTCTGGTTTTGATGGGGGATTTTAACCTCCCTGACATCTTATACATGGATGGCAAGGCAGGACACAAGCACACAGCAAGATTTCTGGTGGTGTTCGGGTGTAATTTGTTGATATAAGTACCCGATGGGCCCACTATGAAGGGTGAAGCACTGCTGGATGTCCTAAGAACTAACAGCAAAAACTAGTGGGAGATGTGATAATTGACAGCGTCTTTGGCTATAGTGACCATGAAATGGTTCAAGTTCAAGATTCTGTGGCCAAGGAGCTCAGGACATGGGCAGGTTACAGGCCTTGACAATGTCCCTGAAAAAATCATGAAGCAAGTCCTCTGAGAACACATTTCTGGGCACCCGAAGGAAAGGGTGGTGACTGGGAACAGCCAATGTGGAATTATCCAGTGCAAATCATGCCTCACCAGCCTGATTGCTATGCTAAAATTACTGGATTTGTGGATGAAGCAAAAGTGGTAGATGTCATTTACCTTGACCTTCGCAGAAACCTTGCAAAGTTCACCAAGGACAAATGCAAAGAAGTCCTGCGCTCGGGCGGGAAGAAAATCTTGCAACAGTACAGGTTGGGTAGTGACTCATTAGACCACATCTGTAATACTGCATCCGGTTTTGGGAGCACCACTACAAGATAAACTGGATTGATACACAGGACCGAGTTCAGCAGAGGGCCACCAAGATGGTCAGGGGCAGGAGCACTTGCCCAGTGAAGAGAGGCTGAGGATAATCCTGTTTCCTCTTTAGTAAAGTTTGGCACTGAAAATAGCGTTAAAATGTGTCACTTGGTTTTGTTACAAAATAATAAGCTTTTTTTTCTTTGTTGTACCAGAGGATAAGAGGTGGACAGCTAGCTAAAGTATGTTGAAGCTTATATATGGACTTGAGGTACTAGTAACAGAATATCTAGCTGCCTCCCATGAGGTCTAGCCTGCACTATTAGTAGCTACATACTTTAATGGGGCTTTTTAGGTCAGTAACCAAACTGCAGGTTTAGGTTATATAATAACAGTAAATTCAATAAACTCCATAAATTCACAGGATATATTGTTAAACATTTAACAGCAAAGGAAATAATAAAAATAAATTAAGACATTGAAAAGCAAGTAGAAGAAGAAAAACCTAGCTTCATGAAATCAGGCAGTTATTAGGTAGAAAACACCAGTTTGCAACAAGGCTGAAATGATACAGTCAGTAATGAGGTACAAGCACTGAAAAATTCGAACATCGAAAAGATCAAAAAGAATGTTTCTTTTCAGTCTGTTTTCTTCAAAGTCTAAAGAATATAGCATAAAAAAAGCTGTGTTAATAAAATCAGTTTCAAAGGCAGAATCTTCCACATTGGAGCCGTACGTGGCGTGGAGCAAATCTGCTGTACTTCAGGAATACAAATTGATAATGCAGTGTGCCGTTGATGTAGTTGGGGCTCCTTTTCTGCTGGTAAAACGGGTGTGCCAGTGACAGTCCCTTCTGTGTGCACGTCCGAAGTTTGAACCAGCCGGCAATGCCGTCACAGCTCCTCGGCACGCGTCTAAGTGCTGAGGCACGTGCTGAGCTCCTCCGGCTGGTTCGCATTCTGCACCGAGATTCACCCCGAAGTGACTTTACTCCTAGCAGTGCCCACCTTAGCCAGTTTAAAGCTAGGAGCTGTGAGGATAAGAGTTTCAGTGACTCTGTTTAGATGTACCTTTTGTTATATTAAAAATGAGATAATGTGTAATTAACAGAGAATTCAGAAATTATCCTGAACTATTCTTGGAAGCTAAGGCACATAGCTGTTTAATTATTCTCTGGAAGCCTGGATGCACTCATCACCAGTCTCCTGGGCAAGAATTTGTAGCTAAAATATGAGATTTTTCAGCATTTCCTAATGGTCTCTATTTTCCCAACAAAACACTAGTCACTTCAGTGGGAACTGTGAGATCAACAAGGAGCTGGTTTAAACTTCTCTCTCCCAGACATTCTGTAACACAAACCAAGTACCCAGCACAAGTAACACGGGAGCAAGGACTGGGAACAAGACAAAAGGATAAGATGATTTGATGAAAAACAATTTAAAGTTTTAATAATAAATATTAGTGAGTATTTCTGCTTTCCTTACATCTATTATTTCTAAATACACAGAAAACAGCATTTTGTAGTTTATTTGGAATCTTTTAACAGAAACTCTTAAGTTTTCTTTTGAAAAGGCCCATGGAGAGAGCTCTGACCAGCTTCAGCTATTGCCCACTAAATGGTTGGGAACTGAGTTCTTTATTAAGGCCTTATTAAGGAAACCATCTCAGGCACTGCCTACAATAACCTAACTAAATTCTCAATATATAAGGTATTTTTTCCCCTAATTTATTTTTAATTGCTTTTTTTTTCATTTTATTTGAATTAATAGCTAACAAGCCCTTTATGAACTCTTTTTTGATAGTTAAAACTCAGAAATTCGGTTGGTACTTTTTCACTGTATCAATGCAGATCTTGATTAAACATTACGTCTTTCTGCATGTCAGATGGATCACAAACACCTAATGTTAAAAATATCCCTACTGGTGGCAATATTTCACTTGGTAACAATGCTGGGAGAAAATATTATTGAATTGATAGTAACATTTAGTAATCTATGGTCTGCACATTCAAGGATGTAGCAAGTCACAATAAGCTGCACAGAAGGAAGAAGATGCATTTATCAGATGTGAATGTCACTTAGACATTTGTTTCTATTGTGCAAGAAGAAATTATGCAGAATGTCATTTTATTCGTGAGAATAAATTGCACATGAATGGTTTGTGATTACAGACAGAACATAAACAGTCATGACTCTGTGGAATTTGTTGGTATGAGAATGGCAGTTAGAGAACATGAGTTTAATTGTTGAGCTTATGTGGCTTGGCTTGCAGTCGGTGCATTCCCAGTTTTCCAGGTCTTCCATGATGGGAAGAGTGAATTTGTTTTTTCTATGGAGGTGGGGTTGGCCATCCTGCCTTTGTTGTTATTTTCACTGAGACAGTGAACAATTCAACTTCCAATTTTATATCGGATTTATTTTCTCCCACAGCTTTTGATTTGTACACTAACATGGAGAAGTCCATGTTAGTAATTGCATTTTCCAGCTAAGTGGAGGAACCTGTTGAGGTAGTATAGAGGATTTTACCATAGCATATACCTGTTGATTTTTTGTTATTTTTTTGGAGCTCCCAGATGGTATGCAGATAGATGACCTAGCAGAATTCACAGAGGTATGTGGATAGTAGGTTAAATACTGATTTTCAGTGAGCAATGTTATCCTCTCTTTCCTTATGGCAACCTGTAACAGAAGATTTCAGGAGCAGCAGTGCAAATACTGTATCTGTTTCATGTATCAGCTGGGCAATGTGGACATGCACTAACGAAAATATTCCAACTGGACATCTCCAGCCCTCTGCTCCTAAGGGAGCAGCACAACATGCCATGAGCAGCATCCGCTCCCTTGGTAATCTGTGTGCCGTGCCTTAGGGTATTGCAGGCAACATTTTTTGTGTAAGCTGTGCAGTGAGGAACACTGGTTTAGACTTACAGATAAATATTTGCAGAGACTGTATGTCTTAAAGAAACTGGAAGAGTGTGCAATGGCATTGTACTGTGGAGCTGCACAGCATTTTATAACTTTTAACCCCACTCTTTTGATACCCTCTGTAGTAGGTAACTGACTTGAAAAGGCAAAACTGAATTCGAAACAGGGAGAAAGAAAAGAGAAGAGAGAAAGCAAGAGGTAAAACAAACACAGGCTGTTGAGTGGAAAGATACAGTATGTTTCTGAAAAGTCTTATATACAGGTTAGAAAAGGATTCCTGACCTGTGCCTGGGTGTTAGCAAGGCAGGCGAACCAAAATCATAGAATCGTTTAGTTTGGAAAAGACCTTCAAGATCATCATGTCCAACCATTAACCTAGCACTGCCAAGTCCACCTCTAAACCATGTCCCTAAGTGCCATATCTCCAGGTCTTTTAAATACCTCCAGGGACCATGACTCAACCACTTCCCTGGGCAGCCTGTTCCAATGATTGACAACCGTTTTGGTGAAGAAATTTTTCCTAACATCCAATCTAAACGTCCTCTGGCACAACTTGAGGCCATTTCCTCTTGTCCTATCGCTTGTTACTCAGGAGAAGAGACCAACACCCACCTGGCTACAACCTCCTTTCAGGTAGTTTTAGAGAACAATTAAGGTCTCCCCTCAGCCTCCTTTTCTCCAGGCTAAACAACCCCAGTTCCCTCAGCTGCTTTTCATAAGACTTGTACTCTAGACTCTTCACCATCTTTGTTGCCCTTCTCTGGACACACTCCAGCACCTCAATGTCTTTCCTGTAGTGAGGGTCTCAAAACTGAACACCGTACTCGAGGTGTGGCCTCACCAGTGCCAAGTACAGGGGGACGATCACTGCCCTAGTCCTGCTGGCCACACTATTTCTGATACAAGCCAGGACACTGTTGGCCTTCTTGGCCACCTGGGCACACTGCTGGCTCATATTCAGCCAGCTGTTGACCAACACCCCCAGGTCCTTTTCTGCTGGGCAGCTTTCCAGCCACTCTTCCCCAAGCCTGTAGTGTTGCTTGGGGTTGTTGTGACCCAAGTGCAGGACCCAGCACTTGGCCTTGTTGAATCTCATACAGTTCGCCTCAACCCATTGATCCAGCCTGTCCAGATCTCTCTGTAGAGCCTTCCTACCCTCAAGCAGATCAACACTCCTAGATAACCTGTTGTCATCTGCAAACTTACTGAGGGTACACTTCATCCATCATCTAGATCATTCATAAAGATATTAAAGAGAAATGGCCCCAGTACTGAGCCCTGGGGAACACCACTTGTGACCAGCCATCAACTGGATTTAACTCCATTCACCACAACTCTTTGGGCCCGGCCATCCAGGCAGGTTTTTACCCAGCAAACAGTATGCCCATCCAAGCCACAAGCAGCCAGTTTGTCCAGGTGAATGCTGTGGGAAACAGTGCCAAAGGCTTTACTAAAGTCCAGGTATAAAACATCTATAGCCTTTCCTTCATCTACTAGGTGGGTCACCTTGTCATAGAAGGACATCAGGTTCGTCAAGCAGGACCTGCCTTTCATGAACCCATGCTGACTGGGCCTGATCACCTGGTTGTCCTGTACATGCCATGTGATGGCACTCAAGATGATCTGCTCCATAACCTTCCCCGGCACTGAGGTCAGACTGACAGGCCTGTAGTTCTATGGATCCTCCTTCCTCCCCTTCTTGTAGATGGACGTTACATTGGCTAACCTCCAGTCAACTGGGACCTCCCCGATTAGCCAGGACTGCTGATAAATGATGGAAAGAGGCTTGGTGAGCATTTCCACCAGCTCCCTCAGTACCCTTGGGTGGATCCCATCTGGCCCCATAAGCTTGTGTTTATCTAGGTGGTGTAGTAGGTCGCTAACCATTTCCCCTTGGGTTATGATGGCTTCATTCTGCTCCACGTTCCTGCCTTCCAGCTCAAGGGGCTGGATACCCAGAGAATAACTTGTCTGACTATTAAATACAGAGGCAAAGAAGGCATTCAGTACCTCAGCTTTTTTCTCATCCTTTGTCACTATGTTTTCCTCTGCATCCAGTAAAGGATGGAGATTCTCCTTAGTCCTCCTTTTGTTGTTAACGCTACGCAATGGCTTCCAGCCCCTCCTGTTGGTTGCCCATGCTGTGTGCATTGGTGTAGATGCACTTCAGCTGGGCTATTGATTCTGCCACCTTTTTTGAGGGGGGAAGCCCTAATTCCTACATGACAATTCTCAGGGACTTCCGTGGTTTCTAACACATCAATAACCCTTGTCTCTGCTGTCACATGGCTCTCCATCTCCTACCTCCACTGAGACAGCAGATCAAAGTACCTCTCTGGAACACCATCCCTCAAACATCGGTGTGCTTACCTCTAGTGAGTCTGGTTTTACCCCTTTACCCCTTCAAATCTAGTTAAAGCTCTTTCAATGAGCCCTGCTAGCTCCTGTGCAAAGATCTTTTTCCCTCTTTGAGACAGATTTACCCCGTCTGTTGCCAGCAGGTCTGGTGTTGTGTAGACCGACCCATGGTCAAAAAACCCAAAATTTTGCTGGTGACACCAGGCTCAGAGCCAGGTATTGATCTGCTGGCTCTTCCTGTTTCTCCCCTCATCATTCCCTGCAACTGGAAGGGCAGAGGAGAACACTACTTGTGCTCCTGATCCCTTAACCGGTTGTCCCAAGGCCCTGGGGTCTATCTTGATTGTCCTTGGATTTCTTGCTGACTCATGCTGACTTCCACAGCTTCCGTACCCTTATTGACAGCATTTTCAATAACAGCAGGTGTTATATTTTCTTTTTCTCTCTCATACTATATTCTTTTGTACTATACAAATATTTTGATTGCAGCCAATTCAAGAAATATGCTCTCATCTTTCTTTCCAGCCTGTCAGTAGGGTACTGACACAATGCTGGCTGTTGTTCTGAAACCGTGAGAGGTTTTTATGACTCTCTTTAATACAGTTAGTACTCCATAAACTTCAGAAAAAATAATCCTTGGGTTTCGTGATATGTTTTTTCATGTTGGCACATTGAGATCCAAAATGTACTCTTTCCTCCATCCCCAGAAAAGGTTAAGTGGCCCCATCAAAAATCATTCTGAAACGCAACAGCTTGCAGAAGGCAGAAAAAGAGCATCTGGACTATTAGCATAAGCAGGCTGTGATGAGAAGGCACTACCATTGATTATTAAAGTGACCTGCTTGAATTCATATTAGTCTTTCCTTTCTTTTTTTCCTTCTTTCTTTCTTTCTTTGAAAATACAAGGGCTTTTGTTACCCTTGGGCATTTAAGTTTTAGAAATGCAGCTCCTTCTTCATTTAAAAGCTTACCCAGATGCATACTGAGCAAAGTGTCTTAGTATCAGCTGTACCTTTTTAATCTTTTTTTTTTTTTTTTTTTGAATGACTGCTGCAGTGTTAACTAGATGCTGCTTTTCTGGTAAGGAATAAAGCATGAAATGTGAAAACTGGAGCTTATATACATAATATACAGATTATCCAGCACCTCTCCCTCTACTAGTGGTATCAGCATTGCCAAATGCTGCACAATTACTTATTTTTAAGTGGTGATTTTACAAATGTTTGCAAACAGGCCCTCCACTGGATGATAGGAGATCTACGAGAATGTAGTATTAGATACTGAAGACTGAAAATTAAGGATAGAATTGGGTTTTTTCATTCTATACAGAGAAATCCTCCTGGAGTCAATAGAATTGAAAGACATGGATGACAGAAGTGTTGATCTCATGAAAATGAAGTCTTCATGTATAGCATAGTAACCATGAAACCGTTGGTTGCAGAAATTATACATGAACTAGCAGGCTAGTGCTACCAAATGAATATCAGAGATTGTTATAATTTATACCTCCTTTCCCAATTCAAGTCATGGTGGCCAACAGTAATCTCCTTCACAAGTGTTTTATAGTAATTCTCTTTTATAAATGTTTACTATTCACTTGCATCCCTAATGATCATCACTGGGCACAATGAAATGAAAAAGAAACTGTAATGCCCTTACCACTAATTTGGCAAATGCTTAGCTTCCTATTTTATGAAGCACTGAAGTATTTCTGTCTTGCAATCTTTCATTTCAATAGTGAAAAATGGCATAGATACCACTATTTAATGTAATGAAAAATAATCACAGTGCTCCTGAAAGCAAACATAGCAGAAGAGTCTTCTAACAGAAGCTCTGTAGTAAACTACACTCCATTAACCTTATCTGCCATACTTTGTGGGGGTGCAGGGAGCTTAGAGTTTGTGCTCTAGCAATTCCATTTTACTGGTCAACACAGAATTTCAATTAAACATAGCTTACAGGCTGCATCTCAAATGGAAAAATTAAATTAGAGCATAGCTTTACATGTAGTTTATATCTATTATGGTACACAAAAGTAATTTTTTTATTTCCTTTCTTGTGAACCCATGACCATTTCATGATGTTAGATAATCAGTGGTTCAATCTATGCATTTAAAAGTGGGTTCTCCATAATATGTCCAATTCATTAATTTTACAGACTTTTACACTAGAAAATGCAATTTGCCATTTACCTTCTCAATAGTTGTGCCAGTTCATACAGTTATGCATCATTACGTTAGGAAAAAAAACGCCAATAGGTTAACAGCAAATCCTCAGATTATTTCAGATTTTCATAAATATGTAAAATAAAATATGTCCTCTGCATCTATACACTTTCAAGTGTATATATTTACAGAAAGATACCTACTTTTAAATTTGGGCAAAACATCTACTTGTTTTTTCTAATTTCATAGATGGAAAAAAATCTGTCTACCAATATGCTTTGGGAAAGGGACCTATGCGCACGTGTGTATGTGTGTGTTGCTGTGTATTTTTAAGTACGTACAGATTTCACCAGTACCTGCCTCACTTTTCTCTGAGGGAATGTAATTTTAGATGGCCAGATATGAAAGCAACATTAAGTTAATTAGGGAAAGAAAACCTTGCAATGTTACATGAAAATTAAATGTACCTATAGTATTTAAACTAATACTTTATATTTATTCTGTGTCATAGGGTTAGGTAAAAGCATCATTTTTTCATAGCAAATTATTGCCTTATTTATCATGCATGCATTGGGAATGAAACTAACTGTAAGGGCAGTACAGGATTTGTGCATCAGCTGCTTTCTTTTTGAATATTTATGAATTACATTCCAGAGTCTTGTCTCAGGATATATAGGACTTTGTGGGAACCACTGTAGGGTCAATCTCCTACAGATTTTACTGAAGTTCTGGGCAGGTCTGGAAAGAGCTTTCTTTTGCTTGGTGACCTGACCATGAGCCGGTGGCATGCCCTAGCAACAAAGCAGGCTGGCAACCTCCTGGGCTGTAGTAAGCAGAGCATTTCCAGCAGATCAAGGGAGGTGATCCCTCCCCTCTGCTCAGCACTGGTGAGACACAGCTGGAGTTCTGGATCCAGTTCTGGGGTCCCCAGTACAAGAGAGACATGGACATACAGAAGAGAGTCCAGTGAAAGGCCACTAAGATAATTAAGGGACTGGAGTATCTCTCCTATAAAGAAAGGCTGAGAGAGCTGGGACTGTTTGACCTGGGGAAGAGAAGGGGGGGGGGGGGTGGTGGGGGTGTTATCAATCTAAAGAAATACCTGAAGGGAGGTGCAAGGAAGATGGAACCAGGCTTTTTTCAGTGGTGCCCAGTGACAGGACAGGAGGTAAAGGGTACAAACTGAAACACAGGAAATTTTTCTTAAACTTTGCCTTGTGAGTGATCAAACACTTGAAGAAGTTGTCCAGAGAGGTTGTGTAGTCTCCATCCCTGGAGATATTCAAAAGCCGATTGGAGATGGTCCTGAGCAGCCTGGTCTAGATGACCTTGCTTTGAGCAGAGAGGTTGGGCTAGCCAATCTCCAGAGGTCCCTTCCAACCTCAACCATTCTGTGATTCTGTGACCTCCCTGAATACCTTATGCTGCATTTATTCCTATGAAGTGACAGTAACAAAATAGCCCTGACAAAAGCAGTTCAGAGTGCCAACTTGTGAAGATTTCAAAGCTAACAATATTTTAAGAATAAGAGGAAAAATTGAGTATCTACATTAAGGAAGTCCTTGAGCTTTTCATTCCTCATCTGCTAGTCTTTGCAGAGGGTTGTATCCTTCATTGCAGTGTCGGAAAGGGCTGAGCAGGAACATCCTCTGAGGGCAATGTGACACGAAGACTACAGCAGTCTAAGCAGATTGACTCAAGAAAGGCTAAGAGATTACAGATGAGTTTAAAGGAGAAGTAACAAGAGGTGAAGCAATTTCTTAACATTGTTTTTTAACTCTTTAATCTCCCTATTGCCAGTCAGGCTTTACTTCCCTATTTGCCTTCTATAGCACACCAATAACTGTCTATTCACATTGTCACTGGAGAAAAAAAAAAGAAAAAAAATCTCAAATCTTCCAGGAGTACTTCTTTATGGCCAGTTTAATGACTGTGTTCAGTATGAGCTACATCAGTTCTGTTCTGTCTAGTTCAGTACTCACTGTCTCCAAAAAGTTATTTTAAAAGTGCAACTGAGTTTGAAAAGGAAAAAAAAAAATCTGAGATAAGGAATTCCAGAATCATATTTCCTTATAGAATCTCAGTACCACTCCCTGTATATTGTGCCATAGTCTTTAACTGCACAGAAATCAATGCCTGTGCGTGATGGGAATGTGCATCCTTTTCTGAGTCTCCTCCATCAAAGTCATCACATCTGGCACTATGGTTTTTACTCTGTTCATGTCAACTGAGATACTTGTCACATCCGTCTGGTGCCTTTTAAACACAAAATGAAGTTCTGTTGGCAGTATAATAATTTTTTAAGTGTTCAGTAGGAGTGATAATAAAGTAGGTATTTATGGATATACATAGATAAATATATGAGATTTTGTTTGTACATGAACACAGACTGATTTTCAAGATCATTAATTTATTTAACATTTTAATTGTTAATGTCTGAATGCTTTAGGTATCTAGAATTAAATGTCTTCTCTGTTTCTGCAAAATGTAGTTAGTTTTAAGGCCAGAAGATGCTATAATATTTTATTTCGGTTTGTACTTCTACGTACTACTATGTACTCTGATGTGCCTGATATATAACTAAGCTTTGAAACGGGATGTCTTTGGAGGCCATGGAATTGCCATTGCAGTAAGACAAATAGTACAAACTTCTCAGGAACACTTGGGTACACTTACTGTACTTAGGTGACAGAAGGCAAACTCTTTTTGTTCCTTCAAGGCCAACTTTTCCAGGATTCCTACAAAAGAAAAAAGCTTAAAAAGCAAAGTACTTTTTTTGTGTGTACCTATGTGGGATAACAGAATGCTCTCACTTCCTCAGGCGGTGATGTCATACAAGATGTGCTACAGTTGCTGGCTGGCACAGCTGTTGAAACAATAAAGTCGTTCAACTAAAATGTGTTGTTCTAGAGACTGAGACCTATGTTTGCATGCTAATTTTCAAGTTATTACTACTTGTGGCTGCTATGGTATCTGTTCAAGATTTTGGCATTTGCTTTGGTCACTGTATCTAATTTCACTATGAAGTTATTTCCCTTTTGCCCAGCAAAAAGATCCACAATTTTGTTACGAGAAATCTTAGCATTCTGTACTGCATTTACTGAGAGAGATAACTCTTTGTTTTTCAGAGCTTCCATATGGCTGGGAGAAAATTGATGATCCCATTTATGGCACTTATTATGTTGAGTAAGTTCCCAAGTTCAATATTAAGTTGCTGTTAATATGTCGTAACCTAATACTAGTATCCTCTGCAGTACTTAGCCTGGCAAGGCATTTTACAATTACTTGACATGTTAAACTGAAGGTATACCAGGAATTCTCAGTCATCATCAATACAGCTAATGTGTCCAAATATATTCAGTGTGTCCCAAATCAGTGACTCGGGCATTCAGTCATTCTCTTTCTCCAGGGTCTGATCTCATGGTATCATTCCAGATGATACTTGTACAAAGATCATATTCATTAAAGAAATATTGTATTATCTATGTAAGGTTTGGATATCCAGTGAGGTAAAGATCGTATTAATCAATGAATGGAGCAAAGGATAATCATTTTAGTTCAGTTAAGATCCTTTTCTGGGTAGTCTTTCCTTGCTGCAAATCAGATGTTTACACTGTTCGTACTGGAAGACAGGTTATTTATACACTGTGTATAAAATTTTAGGGATGTTGTGCTTTATTTTGCACTTTAAAAGTGCAGCTGAAAATAAGAGAATATAAATTTATATTTTCACAGCACAATCCTTGCTTTTTTTTATTTTAATTTAGTCATGAAACAAGAAAAAAATATTTTTACTCCTCTGTGCAAAGGGCAACAGAAAGCTTTTGTTTGAAGTACTAGGTAGAACCTGGTCTAGACAGTTCCTACATAAAATAAGTAAATCAGAGAGATTGTTTTCTCTGCTTTTTAGCTTAACACAGTGAATGAGACTTATGCAAAGTGAATCTAGATTCAAAATTGTGATACCTGTTCAGAGTGGTCAGTTCTCACTCTGCTCTCTGCACAGTCTGTGGCAGAGGAGGGAGAAAGCCACGCCGCCATCACCGTGCAGATAGCGCTTTGAAAGCCTCACAAATATCTATCCATTAGTGCCTTTTATTAAAGGAGAGAGATCTCTAGAGAAGATGGCCCCAACCTATAATCTCAATTTCATATCCTGCCACTCAAGCAGTAAATTTATTCCAGTTGTTTCATAAAAAATATAAAATTTTAGTTTGTGCATCACATTCGTCTCTCAAATCCATACCAGCACTTTGACTGCAGGATCACTCTGGACAGGTACCGGGGCTGCAGCTTTTCCAGACCTCAGGATATGCTGCTATTACCATGCACAGGGTAGAGCTGGACAGAGTGCTTAAAGAAAGATCTGATTTCTGGAGGGTCAGAAGGTTAAGATTCCCTTTTCCTCACTGCTGTAACAGCAGCAGCTTGCGGATGCCCATGCACCTTCCCTAGCCCTCCTACAAAGCAAACAAACAAATGAAAACGGTATTTGGCCACTGCCCTGCTGACTCCTCCTGTCCCATTCTCCAAATGCAGCAGCACCTGCTCTGTTTCTTTGTCCCCGGCTGGTTCCCTGCCCTCAGGAGGAGCAGCCCCATCTGCTTTGCTGCTCAACCCAAATTAGCTTGGTCAGTCCACATTCAAGCAAGAAGATAAGTAAGTTTTTGAAGTCCCTACGTAATGCCATTAAATTGCCCTCCCTTTTTACGCCTGAGTTCTTTTGTGATGTGCCCAAGTAGCTAGGGGCTGGAGTTCTCATATCTCTTTGTACTTAACCCCCCCCGAAGATTTCTGCACGTGCAATTATGCAGCCGCTGGGTGTACGTAAGTCTTCTGCCCCGGTGGTTTTTAGTGTATTTTGGTGAGTAACAGGTGGTGTGCAATTTCTGTGCGTTAATCTCTTACTGAGACGCCGCTTTGTTGTTAGCGCAGCCCAAGGCGTTCTGGCACCAGTAGGGCTCATACTTCACTGCGGAGTCGGAAAAGGAACAAGTATTTATCTCCATTTCATGTCCATCCACAGGTAAACAGACGCAAAGCACCAGGCCCAGATGTTATTATGCAATTACATACTTTAAGGCTGTTAGTGCCAAATTTATTAATCCTACCACAGATAAGATTTGTGGAAAGATATATCAAACCTACAGCGGGCTCAGAGGTTTTTAGAAGTGGAATGGATGTTCACAGGATGGCATTAAAACTGCAGCCGCGCTAAGTTCGTAAGGAGTTTTATAGTCAGTGAAATGTAGCTGTACTTTAATTTGCTGTCTGAGCTCAATAAGTTTGAAACAAAGATTGCTTTCCCTTTTTTCATGGTAAAAAGTGGCAGTCACACCTTTTTTATTACCAGTATGCAACAGATGAGTTCATTTTTAATTAGATAAGATCAGATTACAATAAACTCTCTTAATTATGTCATAAAAGTGGGTAAATCATTAAAAGTTAGGTTATGAACTTTCACACATTCAAGTCCAGTCCACCTTTACGTGAAGGCCTTTAAAACTGTCAGTGAAAGAAGGGCTTGTACTCTTCTCACTGAAATATTTGTATCCCATGGGAAGTTTGTAAGGATGAGCAATGAGGCAGACAGACTCAGGTTCACCTTACAAGGACCAGCCATGCTCAGCTCCAATATACTGAGACCAAAGGAAAAGCTAAAAAAAAAAAAAAAAAAAGGAAAAAACAAAACCAAAAACAAACAAAAAAACCACCCAAAGAAAAACCTCAAAGGTCTTGCTAGTAAAGTTAATAAAAACTAATCACAACATATTTGCAAATTCTGTTAAAAAATAAGGTCTCCAGTATAACTTCCTCTCTTAATCATGTATGAATGCAAGTGTGAGACATTATTAAAATTTTCATTTGCCTTGTTATACAGGTCCAAGCATCATTTGTAAGGTGTAGACATTTGACATAAATGAGAAGTGTTTGCTATACGTGGGTTAATTTTCATGCAATTTTCTCTTAATTTATAAACTAAGAACTAGCAGCACTTCGCTGTGCAGGGCTATGGAGAGAATGTGGTTATTAGAGTGCACTGGGTCTTTCAGCATTCTAATTGTCAAAAGATTATTTCCCCCTTTAAGGATGATTAACTACAACACAGAGTTCAATTTCCAGACATGGTCTCCATAATAGAACAGCTAAATTAGTCATACAGGTATTTATTCTGGAAAAATATACCTCCTTGACTTTCAATTTCTGTCAACACTCTGTTACTACTCAAATAGAAAAACTTATTTCAGGTCTTTTTGTCGTTCAAAAGTATTAGTAACTGAAAAGTGTGAATGTAAAGAGGAGTTAGGCACTAACAAGTTATGCAGCAGAATGTCCATCTTTTAGGCATCGTGACCCTCAGAATTACTTTGATGTGTTATAGGCAACAATTTCGAAAGTTGAGTCACAAACTACCAGGAAAAAAAATACATTAAAATAGCTAAGAAAAGAAGATAGGTTAAACTCCATCTGCTGATGCACTTGCTTAGATGTGCTACCATTTTGGCAGGGCTCAGGATCTTGGCCATCAACTAAAATCTGCATACTAGGCATTGCTGCCCATAAATTTCCTAAGAATGTGTTTCAGTTGTCTGAAGCACATCTAATGTGAAACTCCATCACAAAACCAACTTAGCCTGGCCGCGTTCACTCATGTGCAGAATGGTGCCTGTGTCTTACAGGCTGGCTGGTGGTGACAGTACCTACTCATAACACAAGAGACGGTATTTCAACTTCACGGTTAAATGCAGCCCAAAACCAAATCCTGCCTCTGAGGGGTTGTCCCCAGTTAGCATACAGCGAGGTAACAGAGGACAGCAGCACTGACTACCCCTTCTTTTCTGCAGAGGGAAATTCGGGGTTCCCAGGGCTAGAAAGCAAACAAAAGGCAGCATGATTCTTCTGCGCAGCCACAATGGCTAGGAGAAATTAACTGGATTCTCATCTTTAGAATAGGCTTTTATATTTAATATGCATCGTATAAAATAAAGGAAGAAAAGTGAAGATAGAAATGCTCACTGAATTTGATACTATGAGCAACGAGCAATACATTTTTGGATCACATCCAAAATCTATTCTAACCACAAAAGAACTTATTTGTAACCATCTCTAAAAATCACATTTGGCTTGTCCTATTAAGGCCTAGGTTAGTAATATCTATTTTGTATGCAGTTGAAGTAGCTAGATGAAAGGCTAGAATGTCCTTTCAAGGGAACTACTTAACTTAATAACTTCTTTCTCAGGTAAACTCATCAGTAGCAATTTTTCTGATTTAGTCATGAAGCTGTAAGGCATTTAAAATTGCATGAAAGGGAGGTGTTTCATATGTCATCAGTGTAGGAGCATAAATCCAGTGTTGCTGACTGATAAAAATGACTGATTATCAATATAATTTTCTTTTATTTGACTCATCTTGGACACAAGGTTTAATACAGTTGTTTGAATTTGTTGGAATTCTCACATTATGCTTTTGAGACTGCACACTACCATAAAACACTCAAAGTATGGGAATAAATTGGAGCTAAGAATTACTAAGCTTGAACCAACAACTTGAGGTGCTTCAAGTACTTCTGCTAGTCTTCCTGTCTGATGTGCCAGGACAAAAAGGTCATTTTCAAGACAGCTGTTACTAAAGACATTTCTGTGTAAATGGACTAAACCACAATTTAAACTCTACCTGGAAACTGTAGAGAGGCAGTGGAAAACAGATTCTAGCTGTAATGTCAGTACCACAGGAACTGATGGTCCTTAAGCCATGGACACACCCTATATTAGCTAAAATCCCATCTTTTTTATATCACAGAACCACATATAAGTTGTAACTTAGGTCTGCAAGAGGCTTCCTGTGACGCTGAGATGTGGCCTAAATGCAGATCTGTAGTGTGATCTTGGATATCCGTTACATCTGCATAATATGCCACAAAAGCTATGGGAAACTCATGATCTTCTGGAAGGGCAGCTGAAGACCAGGGCAGGATACCTTAGAGCCTCCAAAATAAGACATGATCCCTATGTTGAAGCAATTAATCAACTGTGTAGCACCCCTGTTTTCAACCTTATCAAATGCTAATATAAAACAAGCTAGATATTTTATTCTATATCTGCTATTGGAAGGTGTTTTGTAATGTCACACTTCTGCTTGTAAGAAGCCCACAGATTTTAAGTCTGAAATCCTGACATCTTTAATACATTATATAATACATTAATACATACTTCAAAATGTATTCACAGAATGCAGTTATATATCAGAATTAATTCGGCTTGAATAAAAAGGTAAAACTCCTTTGGTCTTCTATCATACAAGACTCTCTTTTTCACTGGTCTTCCTGTAAAATCTTTCCTATAGATTCATTTTATTTGGTCATGGATGATCAGAACGTTATGTAGTATTTCACGTGAAGTTTCATCACTGCCTCGTGTAATGGCAAAAGTAGCATTTCCTTTACAATATTGAAATACATCACATGACAGATGGTAACATGAAAATTACCTTTTTCATGCTTATGTTAGTAGTTCATAATTACCCTGTTTAATGCATGTAAGTATTGTCTTTCTCCATTTTTAACTGATGAAGTTTGTCTCCCTCCCATCATAGGTTTCTAGGTTTGCAGTAGACTAAGGTGCTGAAGACCTTGACAATTAAAGCATGGTCTAACTAGAAAGCAAAAGTCTAGGAAAGCCTACAATCTTAAACAGCCCATAAGAAGAAGGAAAGAAATGAAAGGGATTTTCTCTGTCTGCAGCATAGATTAAAATTTACAAGAAAACTATTAATCAAAATTTTAGAGTAAGTTAGCAATCACATGAATGAGTTATAGCCATGTTAACAAAGTAGCAACTTCAGGATTTATCACATTTACTTTCTCTCATTAAATCAAATATTCCTTTATATGACTGGAAATCTCTTCATTGCATTAGCTCTGGCCACTAAATCCTGATTTTCCAAGTACATTGCACTCCCATAGGACTTGCTGCCTTTCCTCTATTTCACTTCTTAACAGCAATTCCACTTACTTTCTTTGAAGCAGTGGTAGGATCTGAATCCCAAGGGACCTGAAAAGTGCTTAATATGGCATAAAGGTCATTTCAATATAAATTGAAGGTATTCAAACTTTTTTAGGATCTCAGAGTTTCAGAAGTTCCCAGGTCACCTCTACAAGTGCTTAAAGCCCATGATTGGGATTAGATTTTCAGAAGAACTCAATAAATAGTAGGTCAGTGAAAACAAATAAGGAGTGACATGTTTGGAAACCTGCCCTTCTGTACACATGTATTTGTTTCCCCAGAACAATGTTTGCAGTACAAGTCCCTCTTCTCAGTTGTGATCCAAACATGATCCTACCTTGTGGTGGTGTTCAATACAGCCCACTAAATTGCTCTTGCCTTCTTCAGAAAACATGTGAAACTTGTAACAGGACAGGATTGTAGGAATGCTCATTGATTGATAAAATGCATGCTTTAAATGAAAGAATTAAAATCAAGGATATGATGAGAGTATGTAGTTAAGATAGCAGTTCTCAACACAATACAGAAAATCAGTGGTGTAATGAGAGAGATGTACTTACTGACCTGTTGTAGAAATGTAAAACATCAAGGAAAAAAAGTGTACATTAACTTCTCTTATATTTCATATAATTATCTGTGTAGTTCTAATCTACCATCTGACTTAGTTTCTGCAACATCCGATTTTTTTGTACAGCTGAGCAGATTTATTTCTAAGCTGCAGTCATAAAAGTACTCTGTGTTCTAGGTTTTACCTTTTCTGTAAGTGATTAAGTAATTTCACTTACAGCTAATCAATAATAACGCACAAAACTGGTTCAGACCCTTTGAATCATGCACAGAACAATGCTTGTGCTAAAGGCATGAAAAACTGTCATTGTAGCATGCTTCACCAGTACTGCTATTTAATATGTAGTCCCATAGATCAAAACCATTTGTCTGTAGCAGAGTTCAACATATTGAAATGTTAGGACACTTCTCGGTGCTGTTCATTATGCAATGCGCTAGATTGTGCATTTCTCATCCCCAACAAAATTGTGCGGAGTATGAGGGCCCATTGGGGGTTCATAATGGTTTTGCTCTCTAACCACACACACCTAAGTCACATACAGCATCCTACTGTGAAAATGATCATTTTCCCCAACTGAACCCAGTTTTTAATCAAAACCAAATTTTTTCCAGCCACATAAATAGAAGAACACAATTTGAAAACCCTGTCCTAGAAGCAAAAAGGAAGCTACAGCAGCATAACATGCCCAACGCAGAACTTGGAACAAAGCCTATGCAGGCCCAAGGTTTCCGAGGTACAGTACCGTGTCAGCTATCTTAGTTAAGATGAAAGATCCTGCTCTCCTGTTTATGTGACAATGATTTTGTCATAGTCTGATTAAAACAGTAGTGTTGCCAATTCTCACAGTTATCACCTATCTCCCAGCATTTTTCTCCCCTAAATGTCCAAGCTTCCAGAGTTGTGGGACTCATGAGCCACCTAAAGTACTCTAACCTTCAGAGATGCAGAGAAAAGACATAAAAGTTGACCCTAGTGTTTCCTAAAGGCTGAGAAACAGAAAGCACAATAGGATCCCCGAAGTAGTTTCCTAAATAAAATAATAAATTCTATTCTTGGGAATGTACGACTGTCTTGTGAGCACCCGAGGTTGGCAACACTGAAATAATTAATTGTACTTTCTCTAAATTACCATTAATTGATGTTTGGTATGTTTCTAAGCTAGCTCATCTAGCAAGCATCAATTAAGTTAAAAGCCTCAAGCACTGTGTTATAGGAGTTTACAAGAATACAGCCTCTTGGTAACGTAAAAATTAATGTGCTTAAAATGAGCTGTATAAGCAGCAAACAGTATTGGTAGACGAATAAACTTTAACGTAAGGTTATAGCCAGAGAATGAGGTTTGTTCTCCTTTGTGACAGTAGAAAGCTCCTCATCAACCTTACCTAGACCCAAATTCGCCCACCTGCGCCCCGCTCCCAAGAGGTCCCGCAGTGTGAATGACCTGTCCCAGTGCCGGCGCGACCCCGCCGGGACGCGCGGGCTGCACGGTATGTCCTCCGCTGCCGGCCAGCCCAGCCCCACCGCTGCGGGAGAAAGGAGAGCAGTTGAAGTCACAACCTTTGCACCTTCCTCCCACCCTTCCTCACCAAGCGCAGCACGGGAGAGAGGCACGGGGACCCCCCGCCACCCACACTGCACACCGAGGCATGCGGAGAGGGGATGCGAAGGTTGCACAGCAGTTATGTGTGTCACTTGTTGGATGCCAAAACCCCACGTGTTTGGAGAGAAAAGCTCACCTAATATTTAGGACTGCTTGTTAACAAATGAATAAGATATTCAGAGGATGGATATTTTCCTTATTGCGGTTGGGAGGGAAATTATGGAGAATGTATGACTTTGTAGACAAAGCTGAATTTACAGGTTAGGAAAGAGGTTTTAAAATTACCTCAGAGATCATTTTTATTGTTGTAATTATTTTAGCCTCACAATATCCACTTCTAAATGTATTCCTAATATGAAAGAATATTTATAACTCCCTACTTATGGCTGATCTGCCATAGATAAGAAATACATTTTAAGCTTTGCATTAATGCAAGAACTCACAATTATTTTTTTTTTCCTGGAATGCCTGCTCTCTTTATTTCCATGGTTTTCATACAGTGTCACCTGCTGTCAGCCAGTATTGCTATCTGCTGTCCCCACTGTGTTGTGACTAGATCAGAACTTTTTTCTTTCTTGTTTGTGTTGACTGATGTAGAAAAACCACTCTTCACCCGTGATGCATCACAGCTGAAGGGGACTTTCCTCAGCACAACTCTTAAGAAAAGCAACATGGGTTTTGGATTTACCATCATTGGTGGGGATGAGCCAGATGAGTTTCTCCAGGTGAAGAGTGTAATTCCTGATGGGCCTGCAGCACAAGATGGGAAAATGGAAACAGGTAATTAAGATGGTTCCTCTGTTGTTTTATATGGGAAGTGGAATGAGACATAGATTTGAGTCTCACTCTCTCCATGAATGCATATGTTTTTCCACATGACTTTCTGTATTAATGTGTAAAACAGCTGCTCTATAAGAAAAGATAAGCTTCTCAGACAAAACTTTATTGTAATTTTTCTTTCTAATAATGCCAAGTAGCTTAATTTTCTCATTTCACAATATTTTAAGGGAGAAAATATCTCTGCGTTCTCCTACATAAAAATGGGATATGATGTTCTTTGGTGTATAGGCTGTTTACTCAAGGGGAGTCTGTGCATGGAAAGGGAGACAGGCAGAGAGAGTACAGACTACTAAGTACAAATTTATTTCTTTAGAAAGGATGATTTTGCAAAATAGTCAAAGTCGAGTCTGATCCAACATTGCTCTCATTAGAACCATCAAAACAAGAGTTTTCAGTATGGCATATGGGCACGTAGGCATCTGTGGCCTACTAGTAAAGAATCTGTGAAAACTAACTAAATGAAAGAAGCTTCCTCTGAAGAGATTTAAAGCTGCTTTTAAGATCTGGACCACTACTGGAAATATTTTCTTGTCCACAGATTGATAAAGATTGCAAACAACTGTCTTAAAGGTTTGCAGGGTCACATCAGGTCTATGTATGGATGAGACATTTTTGGAGGAAGATCTCCAAAACTCAGTTTCCAAGCCAGCTATCATCTCCTGTAGAAGACAATCAGAGAATAATAGAATCTTTTCACTTGGTAGGGACCTCCAGTCACCAACCTCCTGCTCAAATCAGGGCTAACTTCATGGTTGGTTCAGGGTGCTCAGGGCTTCATCCATGGGACTTTAAAAAATTTTATAGGACAGAGATTCCCCGTCTGTGGGCTCCTGTCCCAATACTTAACCACTCTCATGGTGAAGATTTTTGTTATTTAGATCCAATTGGAATTTTTGCTGGTGCAGCTGGTTACCAGTGACTGCAGCCCTCTGTGTGTTCGTGCAGCCCTGTCGCGGTGTACCGTCTTTCCCCAGCAGTACTTGTTCCTCAGATAATAGTCAGGCTGCATATTGGTACTGGGACATGCGCATAAATTTTCCTTCCATTTCTCACCAAGACTTTATAGAAGAAATGCTAGTTTGGGATTTATGTTTTCTCTGCAGAAAACCAAGTTCATGGTGGCCAGAGTCACTGTAAAGATAATTTCCTAGCCTGTGACAGATCACTGTGGACGGACCACAGCAGCAGAGCAAGATCCTTTTAGTGTGTGACAGTACAGGAGGCAGACACATAAACACACACAGGCAGAAATAACGTGGGTGGAATAGTCCCAAGTGATTCTTCTCGAAATTTCCTTTCATCCTTCTTTTATTGTAGCAAAGGAATGATCTGGACTATCGTAGGTTGGAATAAATCACCCTGTTTATTCTGTAGGACTCTCCAGGACTTTGCAAGTAGGAAGTGTGAAGGTTGTGAAAAGCATTATTTTAAAAAAACAAAAACAAAAACAAAAAAACCACAATTTGCCTCAAGTCTTATACTAGAGCAGGCATGATGTTTCTGATGCCAAATAGATAAACAGATAATTTATATAAAGAAGTAAAATGTAAGAAAAAAGTAGAAAATAGATTTTTGGCATTAGTGTTATAACAAAATTAGTCTAACAGCTTTTTAATTCTCAATTCTTGTTGCCATTTTAACTTAATGCAATTTGGTTCCCAAAGGCAAAATTAAATTAGCTGATTAAGTGAACAAAGGGTACAACAGACTTCCTGAAGTTCAGGAGATTTTAGTAACATGAACTTCATTTTTCCTAATATTTTCATATTACCTAATACACTGCATGAGAGATTTTCGTGGTTTGTCATGGTTTAGCATTCTCAGATCCAGCACTCAAACATAGTTACTTGCTAATCCTTCTGAAGTGTGGGCTGGTTATTGGTGAACTTGTTCGTATGGAGTTCTTTTCTATGGAAAAGAGAGTATCCTTGCAACTTACTTAAATTTTCATGTTGAAATCGAATAGAGATTCCATAATACAATCGATGGTGATTATTGTAGTCATGGATTGTGATGAGAATATATAGGAAAAATGGGCTTTAAAATGCATAGAAATAACATTGATTTTTTTTCTAAAGTAATTAGTTCAACTATATTAAGAATGCAAGACAGAAATGTACATTTAAATATATAATCACTCTATAATTACGTGAGCCAGATATGTACAAAATTACATCTCAGAATAAACTCTGGCCTCAGATGTCTTCATTTTTAAGAAGAGTGACAGAGTTCTGATGTAAAGTAATTGGAGGATCTCGGGCTAATGATTGTGACGTCTAACATGGTTTCTATGAATATTTGAAGTGATTTCTAAATATGATAATGGTAAGCTGAAAAAAAGATATTTAAGGTCAGAATATTTATAAAAGCACTGTTCAGCAAAGCGCTTTTATTTCCTAATAGCCAATCATTTTCACTTCTTGAAGTAGGATTTCTCTCCCTATTCAGCCATTTTACAGTCTAATCAACTGGAGATATGAAAGCCTCCCAGGTTCCATCAATAGCATTTTGTTCATAAAGCTGTTAAAATATTATATTTTGAAACTATTTGAAATTACATATGTGCCTTTTGTTTGTTAGGTAGGCATCCCTGATGATGAACAGAGCTTTTAAAATATTCTTTTGACAGGAACTGTGTATCGTTGTGCAATTTATGTGCACTCCAGCTATGATCACAGTCATAGGAGGCTTTGATAGATGATGAAAATATCATATTGTGGCAGTAAGGCATCATAGTAGAAAGCTTGAGGACAATGGCACTATGATCTGTGAAGCCACCTGAGTGTAAGGGATAACCACAGGTGCTGGAGCCTTTCCCTTGCAAGGCTGATACTCTTTTTTGGCCGTGCGGTAAACAAAATCTTAGTGTTTCAGACCTGCATCAGATTTGGAGAAAAAAAGAGAGGAAAATGCACCTTGTCCTTCATCTTAACTGATCTCGGCCACAGGCTGAAGACACCAATGCTGTACTTTATCCTAATTGTTAAAGAAATAAGCTCATAGAAAACTAATATTCTAACTTTGGTCTACTTCTCCACCTAAAATCTAATTTAGGGGTCAGATACAAATGCTATGGAAAGAGAAGAGTGAATCTATGTAAGATGTTATTGTCACCCTTTAACATGATCACAACACAGGTGATCAAATGGCGATTTCAAAAAGAAACAATTTTGGGTTTCATCCCTTGGAAAATGAAAGTAGCTGCCTGAGAGTGACTTGGCATTGCTGTGATGCTATGAAGCAATTAAAGCAGTGAGGCAAACTGAGTGCATTGAGATGCAACAAGAGATATCTGAGGTCCTGGTGATCTAACACGACCAATCGGTGCCCAGCACTGGGCACTAAGAGGTAGCAATAGTTGTCCCAGACCCACAACAAACCTCACAAGCAGACTCAGAGGAACCACATCTCAATGGATTAGTCAAAACCAGCCAAAATTACATTCCTGATCCCATTTGCCAGATGTTTCAGAATTCCTAAGGGTTATTATGCCCTCGTGTAAATCTAGCATGTGTGAGCTAATGGCTGTTAATACTGCAAATGCCTTTCTAGGACATGTTTTAGCATTTGGAGCTCAATCAAGCTGCTGGATATGAACATTACACTCCACAGCATCTCTGTCTACTGCAGGACAGCCTAGGAGCTGATACCACATTCTTTCCTGAGAGGTTACATTGCTTTGTCTTGTCTGAAGCCTCACGCTGCCAATAGAAAACTGTCTGCATTTAAGAGGCCCCTGTATCCCATTAAAATGCTGAGGGAACGTCACTGCTAAAAGACTGCATCTACATGAAAAGATTTTTATACAGTGAGTGATTTTGAATGACTGCTGTTCTAAGGCAAACAAAGATTTAGGCCTGCGGCTGACTCAGATAAAAGCTCAAGCTGCAAAGGCAAAAACTTTCCTACAATTCTCAAGGTTATTCAATGGACTACATTAACTGAAACACTCCCACATAATCAAGCTCGAGGAAGTTTCTCTGCACATTTCAGAAAGTTCCAGTTTCTTTAGAGAAAGTTTCCAGGAAACAGCTCAAAGACATGGTGCACAAGTGGTTGATTGAGTCTGCTGATGACCCTTCTAACTGATAAATAGCTATGGTCATTGCAGGTTGAACCTTCCAGAAATGTATATACATCTGTGATGAATTGTCATAGCTCAACAGTGTGAATCAAGAAATGGGAAACATGCTCTTTCATTTCATCAGCCAAGCATACGCTTGGCCAGCTCCGAGATGCTAAATCATCTGTAAACAATGCAGACTTGGGCTTTTTTAGATGCTATTCTCTCAGGAATGGGGGTTTCACTATATTGGTTAGCCTATTCTAGAGATAAAAATTCATAAATGTAAGATAAGGTTCAGCTAACAGATATAGATTTCTACAAGACAGATGTCTACACCTACCATATGAGTAGACATCTACCACTTCTACATGGCTGTATTAAGATGAAGGCTAGAGACTAGAAATCTAGAGTCTAGAGATCAGTCCCACATCTACCACCCAGAATTTCTACCGCACCTGAGAGATCTCTAAAGGGAATGAGTCAGCTGTTAGAAATACTGGAAGGAGTGACCCGTGGCCTTGCTGCTATCTGTGGGCCTACTGTCAAGACCCATAACAATCTTCTACACATAATGAATTTTTCAAGAATCTGAGGTTAGTCTAAATGCAGGCAAATTGGAGAGACTACACATTTGTTGATCCACAGAGTCATAAATGTTGCTATTCACTTGAATAAGTGCAAAACTAAAGCCATTATCAGGTCACAATGTCACTGAGCTTAGGGAATAATTATCTAGTCATCATTCATGCATATTTTTTGCGCAGTAAGACTAATATCTCACAACCTCTGCAAAATGGAGAGTACTCAAGACAGAATGACTTAAGAACATCTGCAAAAGGATGCATTTTTGCAATTTCAAACAGATCCTTAGTTCTGTTCCCTGTTTTTCCATTATCAGTTCAGTTGAACAAACCATTATCTCACCTAATGTCAGATCAGATGCAAGCTGTCCATTTTCAGCAACACCAGAAAAGATGATCTATATATATTGTAGCAAGGTGGAGGTTGGTCTCTTCTCCCAGGTAATAAGTGATAGGACAAGAGGAAATGGCCTCAAGTTGTGCCAGGGGAGGTTTAGATTGGATATTAGGAAAAATTTCATCACCAAAAGGGTTGTCAATCACTGGAACAGGCTCCCAGGGAAGTGGTTGGGTCACCATCCCTGGAGGTATTTAAAAGAGGCGTAGATGCGATGCTTAGGGACATGGTTTAGTGGTGGACTTGGCAGTGCCAGGTTAATGGTTGGACTTGATGATCTTAAAGGTCTTTTCCAGTCTAAATGATTCTCTGATTCTATATATGCACAAGGAATGCCTTCAATCCAAAGAAACAAATATGTTAAAATTAAAAAAATAAAAATTAAAAAAAATGTTTTGGCAGTCATCTGGGAATGTGAATGCTGTCAGAATATCACTAAAGGACTCAGCGTATCGTGACCACACACTGCTGTACCTATCTTCTTTTTCAAACAGGTCATGTCTTTCTCACTTGCTATCAGTCAAGATCCATCTGACGATATTCTCTTTTACAATATTCCCTCCCCCTGATAGCCAACTGTTTACCACAGTTGTCATCTCAAGAGGCTCACTGAGAAGGAGCTCAGTGTAGAACTCTTCACACACATATGTAGGACTCCATTTCCAGAAGCTGGCTGAAATTGAGTTAGCTCACCTGCCTGACACCACCTCATCCAGTGGACCAGGAAGACTGGCCTCCCAAAATTAAGACATGGCATTAGGAACGTGAGAAATTGTGCTACTCATTGGACTGCTGAGGAAGGAGTATCTTTTCATTATCCTTATGCACCTTCAGGCTAAAACACTCTTTTAATATATACCAAGGCCTCATCAAGTGTCAGTCTTGCAGCTGCAAACTCACGCCACGTGTCAGGTCTGTGAGAGTGGAGCAGCATGCTTAAAAACAGCTTGTGTTATCAGCCTTCCTTAACATCCTTGCTTTGTTTGGAAGCTAGGATGTTTCATCTGAACAGCCAGTGGTCTTTTGTCTCCCCATTTCAGTCTAGCTAAGACCAAAGATTTCTCTGTCTCTCTCTTCAGAAGTTATTAATCCCATGGAGTTAAGAGAAGGAAAATTAACTGTTTGTAAAGGAACTAACAGCAATAACAAACAGTTGTCAATTAAAGAGTAAAACCTCAACCTGGTTTTCTAAAACCAGTCTTCTTTCATTTCACAGTTTAATTTGGCTTTACAAGGAGAGGAGATGATTGAGAGGGCATTGAGACTGGAACTACAATGTGAATGCTGTGGTCTTTACACCCCACATGAGGATGCAGATAACAGATGCCCTGCTGGTTCATAGCTGAGATGAATGGACATCTACGAGCTGCACTTCACTTTTTTTTCCTTTGCACAGTGTACAGCATCTCACATTTAATCCACTTTTTACTTCTCACCATAAAAGCTTGCCTATGTCATTTAACTAATGCCAAAACTGTTCAAGAGGTATATAGGTAAAATCAACCCTGACTTTTGAGAATCTTCCCAAGGTAGACTGATGCAATGCTGCTAGTCCTCACAATTTTATCCTGAATCACTAGGTAGCCAGAATTCTTTAAAGATAATTAAATTCTCTTAATTATTTTTAAAGTGAATAAATGTGAATCTTAGCTTAAATTTTACAGGATAAAAGTTTCTATTCCCCTAGTTGCAGAGGAGATCTCTGAAGTATGACCACATTATATTTAAGAGGTTTCAAACAGAAAGTAAAAAAAAAAATGCCAGTTTTCCTATTTATTTGATATCATGTATTAAGACTGTCACTTTAACTGGGGGAAGGGATATGACTTGTAGTTTTGAATGCCTGATGTTGACACTAAAAATAATGCTTGCATTTGGGGAATATTAATAGCAATAAGAACTTAGTAGCAGATAGATATTCTTTTTCAATCCCCCTTTCTTTCATATTTTAAAGTAGGCAGAAGATAGCACTTAGATTGCTAGAAATTTTTAGTACTTGTGCTATTTTTTCTAATATTAATTTTCCATTCTGGTTTTTTTTTGTGTTTCTGTTGCTTTCATGTAAAATGAACTTGCTATAGTGGTCACAGTCATACCTGTAAATATCTTCTTACATTAACCAAAGACCTGGGAAGTGTCCACTTCTGTCACAAAATTACTGAATTCTAATCTCCATGAGGTTCCTATTTTAGTGTTGTCTTCATATTTTTATTCTTTTGGTACTCACTAGATTGTTAGGTACTCATTGAATGATAACCAGGACAGAGATGAGCCTAGACTAAAAAAATGTATCCATATTTTGTATACCGCACCCTGTTACTGTCTACATCTGAGGTCTTTGTGTGCATCTTGTCAAATTTCTTTGGTTGGCTGGTGTGGTATTCAATAGCCTTGTGTTCTCCCCGAGGTGCAGAAAATCCATATGTCACTATCTCTTCTGCCTGATACAGAGTTAGAGCTTGAGTCCATGTTGCCTATCTATCAAGCTACTGAGCATTCATTAAGCACTGCATACAAATTTCTCCTATTAAATTCATTCCACTTTGCATAAATATTCCTCGAGGTACAAATAGAGCTATTGATTCTTTTTAGCCCTGTCATTTGGCTATTCCCTTGAAGTCTTCAATTAAAATTATTTATACAAACTGGAAGAGCAATTACAGCACAACATCTAACTTGGATTTCAAAATACTTCTGAAAATGGACAGTATGTTCTTTAAGTCACAGGAATAATTAAAAAAAAAAAAATCTTAAGAGCTTCTTGTCTTCATTTCACATGCTGGCTAACTTCATGAGATTATTCTGGTTTTGCATTACTAGTACAGATGGCACTCAGTGGTCTTTGACTCCATATCTTGTTTTTTAGCCCTGAAGTTTGCCATAATTTAGTAATTTTGGGAATCTTCTATCTCAAGCTTTAGGCTTAGTACCTTAATTCGAGGTGATTCAAAGCATTACATAGATCCCCAAGTATGGTGTCAATAGGGAGGAAAAGGTTGTCTCCAGCAGACAAGTGAGACTACCAACATTTGGGGTGCAACTCAGTTGCATAAACATAGGTGTCCACTGCCCTTAAAAGTGCCAGACATCCCACCTAGCCGTCCCTTACCCTTCCAGGCAGCAGTATCCTCTATGTCCTGTGTCATACCTGCAAGTCCGGTATGAACACCTCAAATGCCCAAGGCTGTTCTAAATGACATTAGACGCCTACTTAAACAACCACATTCCTCCTTTAATGCCTGAAGAGGAGTGTGTTAATAGATTCCTTTGTTTTTCCTTATCATCTGTTACAGCAAGCAGTGATTGATTCATTAGTGTAATAAAAACCCTTTTCTGAGAATTTTAAGGATATTTGTTTCCCATAGCTTAATTCAAACCTTGCACTTGTGGTTTTATGAACACTTAAAGGAAATGGTAAAAACCTTTTTAAACTTAATAGGCTTAATTTTCTCTCATTTAACCATTCACACAACAACAGTATAAGAAGTCTGATGGTTGAGTTCAGCCATATACTGATGATTACAAATTCATTTTCGTCTCAAGCGCTTATAATATTTTGGTTCTGATATTATTGGTGCCCATAAAGTATATACCAATATTAGGATTGGATAATATATGTAACTTGTTTTCTTTCCTATAGTGACTCTTCTTCAAAAGACTGATTTTTTTCAAGTCCTGATAATACACAGAAATGCAGCAGGAATCTGAATAGAACAGCAATCCTTCATTTTGCTTTGATAAAATCCGTATTTATACACAGGAGACAACTCATACTATGCATGGTTTATGGCACTTATTTCATTTTGAAAGGAATTCACATTTCTTGACACTGTATTTTGACATATGTTTATCAGTCCTAAGAATGACACTATCTGCTTGCTACTTGAAACAGTAAAATATTGGCCATGTAAATTAGTGAAATTCTGGATTATGTAAGTGTGCCGCATAGTTTTCTGCAGGAGAAAGTGTATAAGCAGATCTGCTTATACGTGGTAAGATAATTCTAATGGCTAAGCCATTAGAGCAACTCTTCCAGCACTCACTACAGAAAGTTGAACATGTTTGGTTAGAGATGGCTGAGGTCTGAACGTGACCAGCCATGCCAGATTCCACGTGTACAGCACTTACTGTCTTTTTATCCAACTGTTTCACCTTTGACCAGATTTTCACTGTGGTTATGTTTTTATTTGACCCAAAGGTGAACCAATTTGATGGGAAGAGACGACATAATGCAGCTACGATCTATGATACTATAAACAAACCTGTCTCTTATGGACGACTGGAACACAAACCATACACACAAATCACACACACTCTGTTTAACCTAAGCTGCCAGTCTAGGTCTCCGTAACAAGAGTGAACGTGGATCTTCTGGTGCTCAAAGGTGCCGTGTCTTTAATAGAGAATGAGACCATACAGAAATCAAGAAACATGGTAAAGTAAAATATAAAAGAGTAAAGGTGAAAAAGCTGAGAGAGTATTTGGAACATGAACTATTCAAGTATGTGCGTCCTCACTTTCTATTAATTCAAGGTCTGACACCATGGAAAACGTGCCCACAAAGGCCAAAAGCATAGACAAGGATACTAAAACTACATATTGCAGTATGCAAAACACAAGGCAGAAGAAATGTTAAATGATTTTTTTCTGTCTACGATAACATACTCATACACTTTTACACCATTTTACAGTTCCTATTGTCATACACAAACCAAGTGTGTATGGCAAGTCTTGGAAGCGCATAAACACATTCTTTGATCTGATCTCCATCACACAAAATCTACAGATTCTGCTATTGGATGTTTAGCATAGGCCAGAAGATGATAAATATATTTTCGTAATCCTCACATTTATTAGGACATTTTTGTAAGTTTTGCAAGTTGCCAGATGAGTAAGCAGTGTGCAATGAACTCAGTGGCTGCCAAAAATGCTGTAGTTGCAGAAATAACTTTTCTCCTATCAAATGTAATTAACATCTATCTTGCATGATTTGGCTATTTGTATGAACAGACAAAAATATCATTGAAAATAATAGTCATCATCTTCTCATGTACTATTTCATTCAATAAATAATTGTATCTTATTTCTTAACATGAAGAATGATCTGAGAGGGGGGAAAGAGCTTCTTTCTATATAAAGAGATGACAAGGAAAGTGGGAACTTCATACTGGACTAAGGAAATTCAAATCTAGAACTGTACTTTTCAAGGTCAGCCATGCCATCTTTGAATTTCTTTTAATTTTGTTGGTTTGGCATATAGGGCATTGTTATACCATTCAATTAGCAAAACAAAAAGTAAACATTTAGCTGATTTTCAGGGTTTTTTTTCATTTTGTTTAAAAAATTAAATAGTTTAAGAATGCATAATCATCTCTGCCTCCACATTCACGCAACCAAATACAATCTATATCTATATTAAAATCTGAGAATTCAGAAATTCAGCTTTTCGTTTGCCTTTATTCTTTGAGAACAAATTTTAAAGCTAAAATTTAAAGAAAATTTTAAACCCTTTGAAAATTTAATAATAAATTAAGTAATGAATTTTAAGATACAATTTCTGCTGTATATTTAGAATGGGAATATCTTTCTTGACAGTTAGCAAATATTTTGCTTGAACATATTGGTTAACATCCCTATACCTGAATTGCCCATCCAAAAGGAGAAATAGTAATTTTAGAACTTTATAAAGTCCAATAATTATTGCAGTTAGCAACTCCCATCATAACTACTACAAATGTTAGTGAAGAGAAGCCTAATGGAGTTCAGCTTCAGATATTTAGGCCAAATACCATATATGTCCAATTGTGCAGTATACATTAAAACAGAAATCTGTGCTCAATCACACGTAGATCAATTTTTTGTCAGTGCTCTGAGTTTCTCCTATGATGCATGGTATAAAATAAAAATATCCAGAGTTGCATTAGAGATGAAGAAACATTTCCAGGCATATAAATCATATTCCAGGAGCTTTGTGAACCTTTAACTAATGGGGGTTACAGAGACATTTCAGGCAATTTTGTTATGACTTCACTTCTAAACCATCTTTCACTGCCTATTGCCAGAATCAGGATATTAGCACGGATGCACCTCTCATCTGACCCTCTTTAGCTTTCACATCACCTTTGTAAGAAGAGCAAAGTTTATTCCAGCACTTATGCAACTGCCTCTTTGTAATTGATGATTCTGACATTTTTTAAAATGGCTTGCTTGTTTAAAAACCTGTAATGAAAATGTCTCAATAACATAAGGAGCACTTTTCAAACCAGTAGGTGGGCATAAAGTTAATCCTGATGAAAAGTGAGAAGCCCCTGGAAAATTTCATCCAGCCTTTGCTCTCTCTGCCCCACAAAAGTCTTCTCCCCTCCAGCAGTCACATAAGTGCGATTATTGATTCTGAGTCAGTGAATGGAGGTGGAGATGGAGATGCAATGCTGCTACCGTATGCTCTGAGCATGCAGCAGCAGGGAGCTGCCCGGGCAGCACTCACTTCTGCCCATCTCCTCGTTCAGTAGAGACCACAGGAGAGCGGTGCCATGGTGGCAGAGCCAGGGTCCCCTAAACACCGCTCCTCCATTATGCCCAGATAAGCGAGGACCGCGTATAGGAGCCAGACAAAATCTTGGTGACTGGACCTCGGGAGTTTTGCCGGGTCTCAGGCATCGGTCTCAGGGTGTGACTAGGTGAGGGGGGAGAAGAGGGTCCCATCTCCAGAGGCTGGATGCAGGATGGGGAGAAAACTGACTGGACTAGGATTTGCTGGAGCTGAAGATATGAGATTTTTTTTTTCCTTCTGCAGGGAGGCAGGGAGAAAAGGCAGTAATTTTATGCTCAGAGAGGGCTGGAGAGTGGGTGTTTATATGCATGTGTGTGTGTGTGGAAGGAGGCAGGAGTGGGGAGGGCAAGGTACTAAAGAAAAGAAGAGAAGGAGCTCTGTGAGAAAGGTCTGAGAGCAGTGACGTGAGTATAGATCTTTTTAAAACTGGCACTTTCACTCCTTTTGATGTATTGCTTTCTTGTTCAGCTCCTAATGAAAGTAAATTAAAATTCTTTGTATTCAACTAATTTCTTCTGCATTAAAATCAGCATCATTGTACGCAGTATTTACTGAGACCTTCTTTGCCATACTGAGCATCACCTCTGGTACTCCTGAGGAGAAGTCAGATAATGTTGGTCACATCTTCTTTTCTTGATAGGTCTGTTCCTTGACAATTTATTCATAGGCTAATAGTGAGTCATGAAGCATGCTGGGTTATGCTGCTACTCTGTTATTCATGATCTTTTCTATTCCACCTGTATGTACACAAAATAAAAAGTCTCAATAAGCAAAGGCTATCAGCGGTTGATGATTATTGGCCTGAAATCATGCCTTTGAATCCTGCAAACCCATCAGCTCTGCGGAAGCTGACAGGGATGAGCTGGGAGTGTCTGTAACATGATGAAGGACTGAAAGAGCACAGGAAAAATTGGTGGCTTTGCACTGGAGCAATTCAGAGAAAGCAGGAAGCAGAAAGAGGTGGGAAACTGGAAAAAAGAGGAAATTAAGGTAGTAATGAGAACCTGACAGTGCTTTCATGTCTTGTAAGGGAGGGGTGCAGGTTATAATTTAATAGAAACATCACAGCAATTGTATGGGAATGAAAGACATGCTAGACGTGCAGGGCAGCATTAATCATACCACCCTCACTAGTGTGTTACTAGGATTATTCCCCTGATATTGGCTGGAGCATCAGCCAGGGTTCTTGGTACCCATCTTGTTCCATGGAGCCTGGTTGATTTTCTTCCACTGAAACCTCTAGAAAAGTCCATGCGCCACAACCTGCCTGGTGGGCTCAGACAGGTTGTCCTCAGGCAACTGGAGAGGAAGGCGTCCAGCCACGGCTCAGACACTGCCTCCCGCTAAACCTCACCACAGAGTCACAGGGCGGTAGGGGTTGGAAGGGACCTCTGGAGATCATCTAGTCCTGCTAGAGCAGGATCACCCAGAGCAGGTTACACAGGATCGCGTCCAGGCGGGTTTTGAATATCTCCAGAGAAGGATACTCCACAACCTCTCTGGGCAGCCTGTCCCAGTGCTGGGTCACCCTTACCACCAGCACCAGAAATCACCCTTGTATTTAACCTTGTTTGATTAATAGATGGGTTTGGGGATAGGTTCCTCTGTAAAATTCCACATGAAATTCATACATCGCTGCAGTGCTGCACATTGTACCAAAACATTTACCACATTTATGTGTTCATACTTTTTAGAATGTGGCCTTATTTTAAGGGGGTTTTGTTCTAACATAGACAAGAGAAGTTAAAAATACTATCGGTTTACCTCTCGTTGTTTTCCGGACAGGTTAGAATGACAGCATCATTACTCAGACTTCAAAAAATCTTTCTGTTTTCTTGGTAGATTGTTTTCAGCAATCTGTTTAGTCTGTCTTACTCCAATTATTTTCTGTACATCAGTATATTTTTTAGGCCAAACTTGATTGCATCAAAAGGAAATGCAGTGCAGTATTACATAAGAGATTCAAGTATTTCTAGTGCAGTTCCTACTCATTTAAAAAATGGTTGTGAATTGTTAGGAGAAATAAGGATAGTAATAAGAATTGCACTTGAATGATTGTTTATGTCAAAAATGCTAATCCATCCTAGGTGCCAAGCTGATGGATTTTTATTTTAAACTGTATAGTCTTGTAAATACTGTCTTTCGGTACTCTGTTCAGTTCTAAATGCAGGATTGTGAAATTTTAAACATTTCATTTGCTACAAGAATAATGAATTCTGCTTTGCTAGAGCATAATTTATGTAACTTCAAGTCAACTGGAAGTAATAGTTTTCCAAAAAT